>NC_079413.1:9520677-9525677 GCF_026213295.1 Gadus chalcogrammus
CACGATTTTCTGCAATCATTTTTATGACAGAGCCAAAGAGCACTGACATCTACCCTTAGAACATCGTAATTATGTTCAAATTTTGTTTCAAGTCTTCACTTCAACTCCTTGTTACAAGCCGTCACCAAGTGTTTGATTATAATTATTAACATAGACCGGAAAGGCTATGATCCCGTGTGTGTGTCTGTGTGTTTGAGCTTGTGTGTCTGTGGGATTCGGTCAATGCAGACACATGTTAGCTTATGTAGTGAAGTTCACATTAATATGCATACATATGCACACACACACACGCACACACACATGCAGTCTTTTGAACCCACAAACTAATGCACACACTGCGGCATACATTCTGAACAGCCAAAGGTGTGTGTGTGTGTGTGTGTGTGTGTGTGTGTGTGTGTGTGTGTGTGTGTGTGTGTGTGTGTGTGTGTGTGTGCGTGTGCGTGTGCGTGTGTGTGCGATTGTGCACGCATCTGCTTGTACATGCAAGTTCAAAGTCACCACAATTTACCCCTTACTTAAACCATCAATAAACCATCAATACACCATCAACAGTTAACCTACTGTGAATTGCAGAAATATACCAATTGTTGCTTATGCTTCCAGGGTGCAGGAAACACATGCATCATGTAATATACAATCTCTCTTTACATGGTCCCTGTGAGACCCCTGTGAGGTGTATGATTACATATGACCGGGATGAGGAGTATATGTATGAGATAAGGATATATGCATTGCCTTGGGGCCCGCTTGGCCCCTGTGTTAAAAGGTCATGTTCCACGCTCAGATGACTTAAATTATTTACCAGCTCTTGAAGAGGTGAGAATGAGGAAGATATATAGGCATGTGCACGTGAATACTTATATCTGGATATAAATGTGCACACGCATTCAGACATGCCTAATCATACACTGTACGCACACACACACACACAACCAAGGCCGCCTTAATGCACGTGCTTGCCTGGGCTGAAGCCCCAGGGCCTACGCCGATCGGGGGGCCTATCATGAGCTGCAGTAAAAAAATATATATATTATATTTTATATTTTATATTTTATACTGGCCCATGATAGGCCCCCAGATCGGCGAAGGCCCAAGACAATGTGATTTTTTGTTTGGGGCTTTACACCACAGCCACACTCGTCCCACCAGATTCAGATTCAGATAATAGCAGATTCTTGCTATTAGCAAGAATCTGTGTAATGGTACAAGCGCCAACAAATAAAAACAACAGGCCATAGTTCCATACCTGAGGGGTATTCCATCAACCAAGCTGACGCACAGCCGGGCTTATTTCGCTTAGCCTCGCTACTTTCAGTTAGAGTTCCGTTCCATTAACGTGACTTTAGGGAATCTCCGCTAAGTAACCATGGCAATTTATCCAACCAAACTTTCCTGGTCGGTGGCAGGCTAACTGTCAGGCTTACTTGAGCGGTTTTTTCAGAGAAGTCAATCTGTCGGAAACTAGTTTACCATCAGAAGGCTCCGCCAAGCCTTGTCCTCAGGATTTTGTCAAGTGAAAGACCAAAATCGGTCCAATTGACATATATGAAGTACAAACAGCCTATATTTTTGTCTAAGATTTTGTCTAAGATTAAATGATTGCAAATTAAATAAATGAATTGCATTTTAGTGTGGATATTTTCTCAACACATTTTTATACAAATCTATGTATTCTACTATAATCGGGAACCATCAGTTGGGGGTGTGGTATAGCGCTGGCGCTGTTGTGCGGGCGGCCCGAGTTAGCATCCTGGGAAGGTCATAGAATTCTTGGCATTGGCTTATTTTTGTAATTCCCTTTATGTCAGAGAAAGTAGGCCAATTTACTTTTTATATAATAAATATGTGTTACAATTTCCCCAGAATCCAAATATAAATTGCAAAAAACCCATGGTAAAGTTAATGTTAATATTAATGCTACTGATAGTGAAGTCTTTGTCACAATGACAAAGACACTGTTGCATGGGAAATTGTCAGCCACATAAATTCCATTGAGGTGAGTTTCTCGGTAGGCAGCCGAGAACACTTCTGTTGAGGTAAATACTATTGTTAGTCAGTTTACAATATATTTTTTCTGGCTGCAATTACAAGATCAATCTCTTCAAAGAAATGGAAGATAAATGGCATGAAAGGTCCTTTGATTTCTCCAGTAATCCTTCCTAAATTCCTCAATCCCTGTGGATTGAACCCCGGACAGGCGGGTGCAAGTTCGACACGTTACCTCAAGACTATCTCCTTGATTACAAAACCATGGTCAATTTTAAATTAAAATATGTTACGCCTAATGCTACTTATGCATTCAACAGATCGGCGGTGTTCCCTTTTTCAGTTATTATATGTTTGTACTTCTCATATACCTCCACAAGCAGCTTCTGTTCGCCTCTGGAAAAGATCCTGCTCGGTCCTTTGCAGACATTTGCTCCAACATTCACGGTTCTGGGCTGGTTACATATCTCGTGAGCGGGCGTAATCCACGATAACGTAAGCCTGGTTTGAACTAAACTGAGCAAGGCGCGGCTGAAGTGCGTTGATGGAATGGCTTTAGCCTCAAGTGGTAGTTGGCGTTAGTTCTAACTGGGCTTATTCAACTAAGCGCCGCCTTCGTTAGTGACTTTGATGAAATACCTCTCTGTTGGTGGTTGTTGGTTGTTGTTGAATTTATGTTTGCAGTGAGGGCAGTCTACAGTTATTCGTTTTTTCAAATGGCTACTTCCATGAACACTCTTTAGTTGTTGTTTGTTGGGGCAGTGTGCAAGCACTTTAAGTTCCTGGAAAGGAAGTCTTCATTAATTAGAAACATCATTTTGAATACAAGGTGCTAAATAAAGTTGTGCAGGGAAAACCAATATGTCTACATGCTAACTTAATATTGAACAATTTTGCTATTTTCTATACATTTTACAGATACGCTGATAGTGAGCCAACTGTTGTCATTTGGCTCGTGTAGCTGTCCATGTTGCCACCACACACAGATAAAATTCAGTTGGATCAGATGGAGCTATATGAGGCGTGAGCTAGTAGTTCAGCTAATAGCTTCGTACACCGCAATCATGTAGGATTAGCTTTGTACTGCTAGACTGAGCCGCCGGGTCGAATCTCTTAATCTTGTTTTCCAGATATGAGGCGATGGGGGACAAGGACTCATCGTTTGCTAACAAGGTTATTCAGGGCTAAACAGAGGAGGACCACAAATAATATTTAGGAGTCTTAATGATAGGCCTACCTGTGAAGATTGTTGTGATGGATTAATCCTCCATTACTACGAGGCACAACATTGAAGATACATTTAGTAAACTAAGTTGGAGAAATAGCAAGGCCATACACAACATTTTCAACACAAAAGTGTTTGCCTGTTCACGGGCAAACGTTGTTGGTTCTTTGAACCAAGAACATTTTGGCTGTGTCAGATACCCTAGCTACGAGGCTATGATGGATGTTTTTATTGAAGGGCATTTTAAGTGAATGCATTGTATTTTGGGTTGTTGTTGTTGATGTTGTGGGGGCGTTCTATTCTGGATGAAACAGTGAATCTGGGTGAAGGAGTTTCCTGACAGTACTAAAAGTGAGTCCTCTTGCGTAATGATCGAGGACTTCTGTGCTGCTCCTGTGGTCGCAGGCTATTAGAAGGAGCTGGAGATGATTATGCAACGCTCACACGCACACACACACACACACACACACACACACACACACACACACACACACACACACACACACACACACACACACACACACACACACACACATACACACCCATGCAGACACACACACACACACACACACACACACACACACACACACACACACACACACACACACACACACACACACACACACACACACACACACACACACACACATACACACACACACACACACACGCACTTGCTCAAGCAAACATGCCGGCAAACAAGTGACAGGCATGCAACAAAAATGCCTGCACTGTGTTACTATCACACACACACAAACACACACACACACACACACACACACACACACACACACACACACACACACACACACACATAGATACGCACACACATGTACAAGTTCATCTGTGATTTGGATAGCCATGCATCACAATTAGGACATGTTGAATAATTGATCTTGCATCAGTTACTGTATATAGGAATACGAGCTATACTAATCAAAAAAGAGACAGAGAGACAGAGAGGGCGGAGGGGGGTGGGTGTTCACTAATGGTGTTACCTTGAGGATATAGGGGAGGGGGAGAGTGGTTATAGGAGACGTTGTAGATAAAGAACAACAAATAATGCAATGGTGACATGCTCACGCTGCTTAACGTGTCATTGCATAACCCAGTGAAGTTCACATGCATTAATATGCATACATGTACACAAACACACGCACACACGCATGCAGTCTTTTGAACTCACAAACTAACGCACACACTGCGGCATACACTCCGAACAGCCAAAGGTGTGTGTGTGTGTGTGTGTGTGTGTGTGTGTGTGTGTGTGTGTGTGTGTGTGTGTGTGTGTGTGTGTGTGTGTGTGTGTGTGTGTGTGTGTGTGTGTGTGTGTGTGTGTGTGTGTGTGTGTGGGGGTGGGAAGGAGTGATGGATAGAGATATCAAGGAAGGAAGGAGTAAAGAACGGATGGATAAAGTTCTGAAGGAGGAATGGATATAGATCTCAGGGAAGGAAGGAGTGAAGGAGGGGTGGATATAGAGCAGAAGGAAGGGAGGAGGGATTGAGGTATAGGTCTGAAGCAAGGAATCAAGGAAGGAGTAACAGAGGGGTGGAGATAGAGCAGAAGGGAGGGAGGAGGGATTGAGGTATAGGTCTGAAGCAAGGAATCAAGGAAGGAGTAACAGAGGGGTGGAGATAGAGCAGAAGGGAGGGACGAGGGATTGAGGTAGATATCTGAAGCGAGGAAGGAGTGAAGACGGAGGGAGGTAGAGGTCTGAAGGAAGGAAGAAGAAGAAAAGAGAAGGCATGGAAGCAGAGATTTAAAGGAAGGAAGTAGATGTAAGAT
>NC_079413.1:9530677-9535677 GCF_026213295.1 Gadus chalcogrammus
TATGTTCGCTACGTGCATCGCTGCATAGATTGGTTGTTGCTGGAACGGGGGCAACCATGTGAATCTGCATATGAAACAGCTATGCAAATGATCAGCACTTATTCATTTAGTTTACTGCATCAGCATTACCTAACTCAGCACTGAGAGCGCTAGTGGTTTCAGCTAACCAACATCTTTTTCCTACTAAATAACACCTCAATACTATGTACTATATCAGGCAGAAGGCTAGCTGAATAGCGTTGTTTGTGTCAGTTATGTCTTTCAACACATTGAATGTAGAAAAACCTCGTCAACATTTAATCAATATTCTCACCTTGGTGGGTGCAAGGTTTACACAAGATGTAAACTATTTATTGTTATTCGGTTGCAAAACCATAGCCTGGCTCCGCCCGCCTAAGTACTTCCGCTCAATTTGAATTTCCCTTCAGTACTAGGTCTGGACCTGCTGTATGTAATTTGGTTTTCTGGTGCCGCCACAGCGGCCACCAATCAGCGAACAGAGGGCGTGTCTGAGAACAATGACGATAAAGTCGTACGCCAGTTTGAGTTGTTGTTGTAGGTCGGTAGTTGATTTACAATGTGCAATTTTTCCCTGATAAATTAAATTTGACGAACAAAACCTGCAGCTGTCGTTGACGGACATTTTCGAGGTGTTTGGTTTGTGTACAACCTGCGCGTGATTCCCGGCACATGACATACGTCACAACCAAACGTTAGCGATTGGTTATGGCAGATCCAGAGTGGCACTGGGCAGATCCAATCATTTTAAACTTCAACAGACACCCGCCTTCAAGTGAGTTAACGTTTGTCAATTGATTAGGTCCAGACTCTCTGTACAAATGAAATGAAATGAAGTGAAGTACGAGAGTCTGGTAGAACCAGGCTAGCAAAACCATACATTTAAGACAGAGTTTGTGGTTTAATTGGCTTGCCTAAGGCTACTGTTCCCAGATCTCTGCTCACACTGGGAAGACTAATCCAAAGAGCAAAGAGCTGGTAGTTCCAAAGGTATGATCATATACAATCCTTGTATCCGTTTGGTGTCGAAAGGACACCCATAGACCCATGGTGTTGCGTCGGAAATGAAAACAAGTTGAACCCTTGCCCTCCGCGGTTAATCCCCACTCATTTGGGACTCTACCAGATACCAGACAGAGACAACAAAAAATGAACATGGAAAATGCATTGTTGTGAATTTGCAATTAATTTGCGAGCGAGAAATGGAAGACATCAACCTCTGCATCGAGCCTTTAAATATTCATACACACCTTCTTAATACCCTGGTGATGTTTCACTGATCTCCCATTTGAGTGGGTGATAAATATCTTATACGAGACATGCTTCCAGCATCTGTGCCCTTCTTTTTCGAGAGGCCCGCAGCACATTTCCTGCTTGGAATTATACATTAGAGAGCTGTGCTCAGTGCATACGTGCATGCTCGCGGCCATATGCACAGCCGCATATCATATGGGAGACCTGATTAGTGTGTGTGTGTGTGTTTGTGTGTGTGTGTGTGTGTATGTGTGTGTATGTGTGTGTGTGTGTTTGGGGGTTTGTGTGACATCACTATCTTGTAGACAGTGTATCATACAGGTATCATTTTTAATACATGAGTCCATGTCTATAAAAATGTTGAAATGTCAGATTTTGTCGTTTACCAGCTGTTGCCACAACATCATCCAATGTTGTTAAGTCCATGTGTTTTTAAACTGTAGTTTAATATCTGCTATATGCATGTCAATGTTGGTCATATTATGGTATATATGTGCCTAGTTCACCTTTGGTAAATGAAATCATTCTCTTTCTCTCTTCTCTCTCTTACCCTGTCCTTCTTACACTCCCTCTCCTCTCTCACTCTCTCCCCTCTCCCTCTCTTTCTCTCTCCCCACTGTCCCTCTATGTCTCTCTCTCAGATCATAACCACCTGAACAATGCAGCTCTGCCCCCTCTGGGTCCTGCCATGGCGCTGTCCCATCCCCACAACAACCTGGGCATCGGCTTCAACAAGTACACGTCCCTCAAGGCTGTGGGTGAGTGGACAAAACACACACACACACACACACACACACACACACACACACACACACACACACTGCAGCCTATCTGGCTTCTACGCACTAACGCAAGCTGACCCATGATCCTTTGCACCACGGAGTTGGCCCAGTGCTGGGCTGTTAAGCACTCACCAGAGCTTGGACATGGTCCATGCACGTTGTGGTCAGAATGAGCAATGATCACAGGGAGGACCTCTTGACAGGGTTGTGGTGTATGACAGACACATCTTAACATACCAATTTACAATTCATTCAACGTTATCCAAAGCATCCTTAAAACCATGTTACATTAAATAACATTTATTGAGCTAATGCTTTTGTCCAAAGCGACTTACAATAAGGGCATTCAACAATAAAGATATAGCCCTGAAAGTGCACCAATCATTGCAGTACCCCAAATTCATATGATAGGATTGCAGATACATATACATAAGGATAAGGTAGGGGTAAAAGAGGCATTGTTGCTCACGGATGACAGGTCGTGGGGGCAAAGAGATCTGTCCCATATGCAGAAAATGTCTCAGCCCTGATACATTTTCGTCCCAACCAGTGACAAAATGAAAATAGTATGCTCCCTTGCTTATATATTGCTGCAGTCGAGCTCAGCACAGAGCCATTTAGTTAATGGCTTTGTGATGGAGGCAGCACTCCCACATTCACCCACCAATTTTGAGATATTGTTCCCATTCAGAGAGTGCTGCCTTGGATTTATAATGTCACCGCTTGCATCCATTTAAAACCAACTGAATTATACAAGAGCTTAATGGATAAATAAGAATAACGGAAAAAAAGAAACGGGTAAACAACGCATTGGTCTGTCTTAGCATTGTGGTTTACAAGGAATACCTCTCCATGTTGTTGGTACAATAGATATTTATATATATATTATATATGCGATTTGGCGGGAGCTTTTTACCAAAGCATATTCTCGTTAGTTTATTCCTTACACATGATAGGAATACACATGTTAGGAAGGAACACATGATAACCTTAATAAGACAGATACAAACCGTTCAGTCTTTGATTTATTTTTCATTGCAGATCTTTATTTACATTTCCTACTCCATTTAATTTTTATTTGTCTTTTGATAGAGAGTATTCAATTTAATATCCTCGTGCCACGTACAATGACATTAGCTGTTGTGTGTGCGTGCCTGTCTGTATGTGTGAATTGTGCAAAGGGCATTTTCTCTGCTCAATTAGTCTGTTCAAGTGTGCTAACTGAGGATAATGAACCAACGTACGTTGATCCCTGATTGAAACTCTCACTGTTCCTTCCTTTGTCATTAAAAAATAAAGAATTGACAAACACACTGGTTTTGATAGCTATCTGCCTTTAGCACGCAGAATTCACGCTGTTTAATTTGACTCTGAGCCAATGTCTATTCAACCCATATATCAATGATCTATCAGTAGGTTTCCTTTTGCAAGATGGGTCTTTATCTACATCCAAAAAATGCATTGCTTTGGAAAAGATGGTTAATGGAATTCAAAGCTTATAGTGTTATTTATTAATATATATATTTTCAACTTAAGTGCGGAGTCATCGTCAGTTTGATTTAAGTTGAAATACTGGCTACTTCCAGTCATAACAGAGTTTTAGAGGAAAGGCCAACTGAATGGCTCTGGAGGTGGTTGTATTAACCACTTTGGAATTGCTTTGGAGTTGCAGAAATAACGCCCAGTTCTTGAACTGAAAGCAGCGGTCATAATATCATTGTCCCTGGCAATTTATAGCTGTTATTGATCGGCTTGAACTGCAAATCAATATAACAGGTATACTATACTGAGAGAAAACAAAACACACGTACCAAGTAAATGGAGTTCAATTCAAAGGGCCATTTTCTTCCCGATTGCTACTGTCCCTGGTGCAACACCCAAAACAAACTTTACTTTTCAAGTACTGTTAATTCTGGCATATGGCAAATAGAAGTTTAGCCATAATGCCGTACAAGTTCAAGCTAGAGATCAATGGTTTTTGCTCAGGTCAACGGTTCCCATCCAAACTATTTTTTGTTTTAAGTCGTAAACTACACCGTTAACTTTACACTGTGGCCTGACACGCATGTTTGAATATGACAAAGACATGACAGCCTATTATAGTGAGGCCAAACACACACATGAGCGCCACACTTTTAATGGGTCACAAGTGACTCGGTGCAGACTGACAGAACGTGTCTGAACAGCAGACGGTCAAACACACTGGCGCCTGCCCTGAGGCTACCATGCGGATGGACACGCACACTACACACACACACACACTCACACACACACACACACACAGACGTAATGCACATGAATGCACACATACATACAAAAACATACTTACGAGAATTTGTACGGCGAGCTTGTCATTATTTTGCAATAATAATATATATATATATATATATATATATATATATAATGACTGGATCAATGTACATTATAGTGTTTCTTACATGGCTACTTATTAAAGAAATCAATCATTATAATCAAAATATAGCAAACAAATGTTGACATTGATCAGAAAAATATTTGTATTGCTTAGAGTAAAAAAAGATCTGTCGAATTCTATAGTTCTAAGTATTGTCCATAGCAACGGTCTGTTATTCATAACAGCAGTCTGCTCTTTAAGCATTATCAAAGGAGAGTTTGCTGTTATACAGAATATCCTCAACTCATAAACATTTTCTGACCACTAACTTTCTACTTTGTCTAGGACTACACAGTATTCCATGCAAGCTACTTTGTATTTGTATGTTTCCTTATATTTTGCAACCGGTCAAAAAGGAGTCTGTTGACTGTAACTTTGCTGTCATGTGTGATTCTGAACAGCTTACGATCGTTAATGAATATAATGGTTCATATAAACACCTGTAGAGCGGAATGATACATGTAGCTATAATTAAAGTGCTGTTATACTCTATTTCAGCACTCGTTGAATGCCTCTTGTCCAATCAAATTACT
>NC_079413.1:9545677-9548177 GCF_026213295.1 Gadus chalcogrammus
GGTGAAACTTACGTACACACAGGTGCACGCGCACACACACACCCTCTTACACACTAAAAAGTACCAGGAATTTATACACACTGGCTCATCGATGCATAAAAAAGTGAGCTACTATTTCCCGGATTTCGTACCCAAATTGGACTGACTAGAATAGTGCTGAAAACAATTTTCGATAAGCTGTTGAATCTCCAAAGTCCCAATTTTGTCCATAATATTCCTGCATGCACGCGCTGAAAGGTGTTAGCCTGGACGCAAAATTGAATGACAATAGAGTAAAGCGTTTTATTGTCGTTGGACTATAGCTTCAGGTCCAGGCGCTCTGTTATGCTAACACCCACAGAGAAGAGATTTCCGTAAACGTTATGGTTAAAAAAATGTAACATTATCCACTTATACTATCTTCTCTATTCCCCTAAATTGCTTGACTTTTATGTGCCCAAGCTGCAACACCGTTTTTGTGGGTCGTTTGGTACCAGATTCCAGTGGGTCTGTTCTTAATAACTAAAGAATGCATCAGAAGTTTACCCAAAATACAAAAGTGGGGGATGACAAACAAATATGCAACTGTAAAGCAATAATCCCCCGAAACAGTCATCCACCTCCCTCTCATTTAGCTCCACTAAAGTGTAACAAGAGGTTGAAAGAGGATATACATGAAAGGAATAACATGAAAATAACGCTGAAAACAAAATATCGGGTGGCATTGCATAGGCTTTACTGATACGTTTTCATTTCTTTCTTAAGAACAATAAAGAAAAAGGTGGAAAGGGGGGATTTTGGGGCAATAGATATATATCAGCTCATCTCAAACTCAGCCAGCTCCATGTTAATCCCCACCTTTCTTCTGCGGTCCGATGAAAGGTGCCGTTTATGTGGATGGAAAGGAAGGCTAGTCGCAGTTCCTTTCGGCTGCACTTTTAGAAGGGTCGGTTCCTTTGCATGAACGAAAAACACTTCCATTTTGGGACATTTAAATACTGGTACTGAGAACTACAGACTTTGTCCTTGTAAAACCCATGGAAATCATTGTGTCTATGGCAAGTCTTCAAGGACAAACAGAGCAGCTATCTCCATCACAACAGACCAAAGGGGAACAAATGGAAGAGCAAACTGCCACAGTTTGATAAGAAAAGACTGTCTACCAAGACTCCTCATGAGCATGGATGATGCTAACAAATGGCGTCCCAGAAACTTCTCATCAGCCCAGGAAGTGAGGACATGCTGCGATTGCACTGATTGGATGATGAGACCGGTGGAGTTGAAGAAGGGGGAGAGTGGTAGGTTGTCTAGGGGCCAAAGGGCAGAAATGTTTGCCCCTGACAAAGTCAACAGGATATCATTTCTTCTTCCACAAGACACTTGCCCACCAGGTGCACACCTGCACGTGCACGCGAATCCAAGCACGATGCGAGTAGTATGGACCCCTTGATAGGCTGCTGCCGCCGTGTGTATCTTGAGTCATGTTGTGTCTCTCGGTTCCCTGAAGGGGCAGAAGGAAGGACCAAAATACATAAAAAAACACAGCAGACATGAAGCAGATGGATGGATATATAAATATATATATACATATATATATATTGTCAATAATGAAAACAGAGAATGCTATGGCTGTTTTTGATCATCAGCTTCATGTGGTCTATTCTGACTTGTCTCAACACATTTTTTCACGTGGCCCTGAATGACTGTTGTTCGTTAAAAGTTTCATCTCTTAAAATAAGACGAAGCGTAAAGTATTCTACAACAGGTGACCAGAATGCAACCTGGTAGAGATATTTCGCTATCCCTAGCAATATACTGAGTATGGTGTAAATATCTTCTGCGTTTGTTTGTTGGTTTGTTTCCATTTGAATTTGTTTGTTTTGTTTTTGTACTGTGTTTTCAAGAATTGTACACAAAAATGTGTGTGAACGATAGAACAATGATTTCAAGTGCTTCCAGATTTTTAGAATCAAGGTCATTAACATCTCCCCCAGCCCCATTTTACACACAGATACACATGCAATACACACCTGTACATACACATACAAAAAACACACACATTCATCTGAAAAAAAAATCTAAAAAGATATAGACATCAATGAAAAATAATGCATCGTATCCAACTATATTGAACCATCTGCTGAACCATGAAATGAAACGTTTTTTCTGTGCAGCTTTTACATTCTGCGACATGAAATTAAAATTACTGAAAAACCCAGAAAAAAGATTTTAAAAAAAAATACGTCCCATGCTGTTTGATAATTAAATGGACAGCTCTTAGCTACCTTGGATTGCTATGTTCTTCTTGTGTATATATATATGCCGTGCCATTTGTGTGCTGTGAAATTTGTCATCTTACTACAGCTTGTATAAGGGCTTTTTGTAGACGTAAAATACAAAATGGACTCACTGACGTCACAAGATATTTCTCCCTGGAGCCTTTTTTAAGAGGTAGTGGGGAGGCTAGATGACGAGTTTGAATTTCCCTATGTATAAAAAACACAAAGACAAGAAATGCGAT
>NC_079413.1:9553177-9643177 GCF_026213295.1 Gadus chalcogrammus
GTGTGTCTGGAGTAAACGTGACAAAGGAAGATTTTAAGGTGTTTGGAGATCAAGGAGAGATCGAATACTCCATTCAAGAGGTGGGAGTGCAGTTAAGTTAGGCTGTTTGACACCATGCTGAATAAATCTGGGTTCCAGCTCAAGTCTAGTGTCCACGGTCTACATTTTGCAAGATAGTTGACCCAACTCATTAATGACATGTATCTTAAATCAAATTGAGAATAGATAGGGACTAAACAGTACATTTTGAAATGAGGAAGATTTGATTAAGTATGCATCGCTAGTTCTTTGCCTGTATTGTATATACATAGTGTACGTTTATAAAAATAAAAATAAAATATATGTACAAACAGACACTCACCTACTACACATACTATACATAAACACACACACACACACATGCATGCAGGCTGGAGCAGCGATGGCCCTATCAATCTGTCACCACACACCTGGGGAGCACACAGACCGATAAACGTGTGTGTGTGTGTGAGTGTGTGTGTGTGTGTGTGTGTGTGTGTGTGTGTGTGTGTGTGTGTGTGTGTGTGTGTGTGTGTGCATGTGTGTGTGTGTGTGTGTGTGCGGGAGGGGGGGGGGTCTATGTGTGTTGGTGTGTTTGTGTGTGTGTGTGTGTGTGTGTGTGTGTGTGTGTGGGTGTGTGTGTGTGTGTGGGTGTGTGTGCGTGTGTGTGTGTGTGTGTGTGTGTGTGTGTGTGTGTGTGTGTGTGTGTGTGTGTGTGTCTGTGTGTGTGTGTGTGTGTGTCTGTGTGTGTGTGTGTGTGTGTGTGTGTGTGTGTGTGTGTGTGTGTGTGTGTGTGTGTGTGTGTGTGTGTGTGTGTGTGTGTGTGTGTGTGTGTGTGTGTGTGTGTGTGTGTGTGTAAGCTGTGAAGGAAACCTCTTACCATCAAAAGCAGAGGGATGTATCCCGTAAGGACATAAAGGAGAGACAATTATGATGAAAGAAAGAACAACAGAGAGCTCAAGAGCAGAAAACAGAGGTCGAGGAAGGGGTTTAAAGGGATAGAACGCCGATATGCAGCCGGGGGAAGGATGAAAGACGAGAAAGTAGAGAGGATGAAGGTGTGTTCTTAACAGGTCAGAAACTAACCCTGCTATCAGGACGATGGAGGCTGGTGGGTACCAGATGAAGAGAGGAGCCTGGGTAGTACCAGGGAAAATGAATGAAAGGGAAGGGCGAGAGAGTGTCCTCCGAGCCCAAAGGCTTTGTGTTCGATCCCCAATGTCAACGATGTCCCTGTAGTCCCTGTAAGAAAGAACCCAAAAAGTGCTAGAATCATGCTTGATACACATCATAGAACAAGAGAACGTTTGTTTTTGTATTTCTCTAAGATGAACAGATGAGTTTCAGTCTGCAATGGGAGATGGGTTGGGTTCAGCCGATGTCGGTGGTGAGCCAGGACCGCAAACGATCAAGATTTATTTGAGTAGCAGCTGGGGTACCCCCGTCTTTAGGGAGTAGCTCATAGAGTGTAGTGGACATCCGGGGGTGCATGGGTTTGACCAAACACCGGATAAATGCCTTGAAAGTCGTAGTGAAAGAGCAAGGTAGGAGAATGTGAAGGGCGATTGTCATTCTCTTTCGCTCTTTCTCCATCGTGCTTAACAATCAAGCCGAGCAGAGAGATTGAGAAAAAGAGAGTGAGAAAGAGAGAGAGAGAGAGAGAGAGAGAGAGAGAGAGAGAGAGAGAGAGAGAGAGAGAGAGAGAGAGAGAGAGAGAGAGAGAGAGAGAGGGTTGGAGACAAACAGGGGGGGTGAAAGAGGGAGGACTTCCAGAGGGGCCAGGGCTCTGTGTGATGGATGCTCTCCATCGATTTGTCCTTCTTCAGCTTTATAAACCCAATTAAAGCTCTGTTCTCTGGAGAAACCAGCACATGAGATCCCATTCTCTCTTTCTCTCTCTCTTTATCTGGCTCTCTCATTTTGTTTACTTCTCTCCATCACAGTCCATAACGGCCTCTCTCTCTCTCTCTCTCTCTCTCTCTCTCTCTCTCTCTCTCTCTCTCTCTCTCTCTCTCTCTCTCTCTCGCTCTCTCTCTCGCTCTTCCTCTCTCCCTCCACCCAACCCTATATCTCTCTCTCCCTCCACCCAACCCTTTATCTCTCTCTCCCTCCACCCAGTCCTACTCTCTCTCTGTCTCTCTCTCCCTCTCTCTCACTCCATCTCATCTTTGCCCATCAACTATCTCACTTTTTTCTTCCTCTGTGGCATCTATCTTTACAACTATCCTTATTTCTTCCGTTTTGTTGGGGCCGGTGATGTGCACTTGATTTCAACATACATACGTGCACAAACACACACACACACACACCCACACACACCACACACACACACACACACACACACACACACACACACACACACACACACACACACACACACACACACACACACACACACACACACACACACAAAAATGCATGCACACACATACACACACACAAAGACAAACACACACACATATACACACACGGATACACACACACACACACATTCAGACGCACACACACCAGATCCTTATCGAACACCGTTCAGCCCTTTGATCAACCGTGTTTATATATAAGCCAGTTATTGTTGTTTGCGGCCCCATCTCACATACAGACAAACGTCACCTCTTTCATTATCAGACTTTTTAACTGCCGACAATTGAGTGAGGTCAACTTAGTCGTTTCTCTTTTGTTTTAACCAGTAACAAACCAATAGTGGTTTGCTTGAGGTCAAACTTATAATTAGGTTAAAAACAATATAGAGAAAAATATAAAACAAATATACCACATAATGAATGAATAAAATAGGATAAAGCAAACATTGGAAAGAGATCTCCCCTCCCCAGCCTCCCTTTGCTGCCTCATAAGCGATGACCAATAGCATGCAAGGATCGATGGATTTTCTTCTTTGAAGACTGCAGGAAAGGAGAGTCAGACGTCAGGAGGATGGCCCATAAATCCTGATGGATTGACGGCGTTTTAAATAGATTTCGGAGTGTGCAAGGTCCTGAGTGTGTGTGTGTGTGTGTGTGTGTGTGTGTGTGTGTGTGTGTGTGTGTGTGTGTGTGTGTGTGTGTGTGTGTGTGTGTGTGTGTTGTGGCATCCCGCCACGGAAACCTCGGCCTGGACGGGCCCGGGGTACTGTTAAGGACTGGGTATACCACCCCCACCCACCAGCCGGCGACGAAGAGCAGCCCTTTCGGCTCCCCAATCAGGGTGATTGGGGGACACCTGGCCGAAAGCGGAGGAGCCATTTTAAAAGGAGGCACAGCACAGCACGGCAGGCGTCGGGTGCAGGAAGGAAGGGCTCGTGGCAAGGAGAGATCCTAGAGGCCCATGGAGGCCCTAGAGACCGCGACTCCTTCTTTGATTTGATTGTTTCATGTTGATGGTTAAATAAATGCCTGCCATGGCTAAAAACCTTACGCCAAGCGAGTTTTGTACGTGGATTCCGGCTCAACCGAGCACCGGGATACCACACTTGGTGGAGAATGCAGGCACGAAGATCCCACTGCGACCCCCCGCAAGTGACGCTGCCGCAGCCGCACGGGATGTCGCCGCCGCCGCCAGAGACGCCGCCGCCGCCGCAAGGGACGTCGCCGCCGCCGCAAGGGACGTCGCCGCCGCCACAAGGGACGCCGCCGCAAGGGACGCCGCCGCCGCAGCGGGAGAGAAGGCCGCAGCGCGAGGCCGGGACGGGGCTGCACCGCCGGCCGGCGCAGACGTGGGGACGGGTCGGCCCTGTATGCTGGCGACCTGCTGGGCGCAGGGAACATCTGGTAGTCCGACCATCCCGGCGCGGGTGATGAACCAGGACACGCAGGCCCTCCTGGACACCGGCAGTGTGGTTACCCTCCTTCGCCCCGACCTGGCGGGTGGGAAGGCAGGGGAGCCTATGGAGGTGGCCTGCGTCCACGGGGACACCCGGACCTACCCCACGTGTCACGTGGTTGTCCGCACCACACACGGTGTGTTCACGATCCGGGCGGGGATTGTCCCCCACCTACCGGTTCCCGTGGTAATCGGGAGGGACTGTCCGATTTTCCGCCGGGGTTGGGACCCGGCACTAGAGTCCCGGGGCAGGAGAGATGCGGTCGCCGCCGCGGCAGGAGAGGCAGCCGCCGCCGGCGCAGCGGGAGACGAAGCGGCGGGAGACGAAGCGGCGGGAGACGAAGCGGCGGGAGACGAAGCGGCGGGAGACGAAGCGGCGGGAGACGAGGCAGCCAGAGACGAGGCAGCCGGAGACGAGGCAGCCGGAGACGAGGCTGCCGGAGACGACGCGGCCGGAGACGACGCGGCCGGAGACGACGCGGCCGGAGACGACGCGGCCGGAGACGACGCAGCCGACGCGAGGGACGCAGCCGGCGCCGCAGGAGAAACCCGGCCCCGGCGAGACACCATCCTGGGCGGGTCCCTCGGCTACCTGGGGCTTGGACAAAGGGTGGAGGAGTGTGGCATCCCGCCACGGAAACCTCGGCCTGGACGGGCCCGGGGTACTGTTAAGGACTGGGTATACCACCCCCACCCACCAGCCGGCGACGAAGAGCAGCCCTTTCGGCTCCCCAATCAGGGTGATTGGGGGACACCTGGCCGAAAGCGGAGGAGCCATTTTAAAAGGAGGCACAGCACAGCACGGCAGGCGTCGGGTGCAGGAAGGAAGGGCTCGTGGCAGAGAGAGAGCCTAGAGGCCCACGGAGGCCCTAGAGACCGCGTCTCCTGCATAGTTTGGTTGTTCTGATTTAAGTTGACTGTTAATAAATGCGTGAAATGGCTAAACCCCCAATGGAAAGCGTCGTTCGTCCGTGGAACCCGGCTCATTTGGGTAGCGGGTTACCACTGTGTGTGCGTGCGTGTGTGCGTGCGTGCGTGTGTGTGTGTGTGTGTGTGTGTGTTTGTATGTGTGTTTGTGTGTTTTAATCTTACTGACCCTGTATCTTCTCTAGCGACCAAACAGTAAATCTGTTTAAGCATCATTTTTTCATGCTCAATGTTTTTATTAAATTCGGCTAGCTGGCTGGCTGGCTGGCTGACTTACAACAGACCTATTGCCTGTCGCAATAGTCCACTCAACTACCACTAAAATATGCAGATGATTGTTTTTTACTGTTAATCCCACCATCCTTATATGTAGTAAACTAGGGAGGTGCTCAATGGCGACGATGCTGAAGATGATGCTGAAGCAGATCAGCTGTTTCATTTCCACAAGGCTCCTGCTTAACCACTTACTACTTCTGCTCTTCTCTTTAACAGTGAATTAGCAATAGGGATGGAGGGAAGGAGCATATAGAAAAATAGTTTTGGAACGCAGCCCTTGGAGTATAACTGTTAGGTGACAGTTGAAGGCCATTTTATCTTTCTGCTTCTTCAGCAATTATTTGTATCAAGGTTTGCTGAAAAAATACATCCTTTCAATGGACATCTTTCATCCTGTTGAAGAGAATTTACAGCTGGTACAGTAGTTAGCTTAGCGGTCTGACTTTGTATGTGGTAGTTAAAGTAGTTGAGATCAATTCACTTTCTAAACAGAAACCCTATAGCCTGAATAAAACTGACTATTTACATTCTGAGTTTAAATATTTTTTTCCACCGAAAAAACGTGATATCAACTGACCTTATATTACTGAATATACATTGAATGTTTTTTTCTCAATACCTCACTGCTGTTATATCGTTGCTCTTTGTGTTATCTACCACACAACCACAATAAACACGTCTTTGTGTGTGTCTGTATCTATAACTGGCCCTTCGTCAGCACCTC
This sequence comes from Gadus chalcogrammus, assembly GCF_026213295.1. Taxonomy (NCBI): domain Eukaryota; kingdom Metazoa; phylum Chordata; class Actinopteri; order Gadiformes; family Gadidae; genus Gadus; species Gadus chalcogrammus. Next base: position 9,558,939 of record NC_079413.1, read on the forward strand.
AGCTAATTAGCGAACATAACAGTAATCTGGGAGGAAACCGGCCTGGCATCCATCGCTCAGGACGTGTGATCTGTCCCAGTGTGATTCATTACAGCTGCTCTCTCTCTCTGTAAATAAAACATGAACCCATGGGCCCACAGCAAGGGTATTACAGTACAGCCATTATCACAGCTCTCTGCAGGGCGCTGGCGGTAGCTAGCACGACTGATGCTGCTTGTACAGCAATTGTTGTTTGAGTGGCGGCGGATCCCCTAGCCTCCAATTAGCGGCAACAGGCCGGGTTGATTTCACCATATAGTCAACTAGGTTGTATGCTGCTGTCTGTGTGTGTGTGTGTGTGTGTGTGTGTGCGTGCGTGTGTGTGTCTGCGTGCGTTTGTGTGTGTTTATCTCTCTGAGTTAACAAACGATAAACTGAATAAATCGTTCCGGATTCATTTGAACAATTCATTTTACATTAAAATGTAGAAAATGTCTGCCAGCCCGATATCAATGTGGCCCTTCCAAAGGATTATACTGCATGTTCGCTCGCTTCTGTCAGAAACCTAAAAGTTGTCCATCAAATTTAATCTTTGTATAATCACCCGTTGTCTGTAAATCACCTGTAAATCACCCATTTACAGATGTAAATGATTCTCTGTGTGCATCTGGTCAGTTCTATTTTATCCTGACCCCAAAGCAAAGCAGCAGCCCAGCTGACAGGGGAAACTGAAACTAGCAGCTCTGCCGAACCGACTCATAGTCGCATCTTCCCTCTCATCTCTTTATTTTTATTTCCACTCTCTAAAATGTTCATTCACTCTGCTATTCTTCATCCTTCATCAGTTCATGAGGCTTTCTCAAACAAACCTCACGTCAATGCACTGTGGCATATCAAAAGACTGTATTTCCAAAGTAACTGTGAACGGTCTCAAAAAGTTAAAACAAACAACAAACATCTCTCTCTCTCTCTCTCTCTCTCTCTCTCTCTCTCTCTCTCTCCCCCTCTATCTCTAGGTCTCCCTCTCTCTGTCTCTCTCTGTCTATGTCTCTATCTCTGCTCTCTCTTTTCTTTTCCCTGGGCGTGGAGCATCACTTCTGGGTTTGTCTGCTCTGTTCTCATGCATGTCAGATTGAAAAGATGTGACTTGTGCTGCGAGCGGAGCTTGGTTTGCAGGCTAAAACTCAGACAACAACAGTTGACAGTGGTGGAATACTGAGATAGACAACCGCAGCCATGTGTCGACTGGCCTCCGCTACTCAATTTCCTGTGTATGTTGACCTCCTTTCTTACCCTGGTACGCTTTCTCTGTCTCACTCATTCACTCCCTCATTCGAGCTCATTCACTAATTCATGTATTCCCTCGCTCACTCACTCCAGCTCATTCTAGCATTCACTCATTCACTTGTCCTCCGGTTAACTCGCTATAGCTCATTCACTTGTTCACTAACGCTAGCTCATTCAACTCACTCACTCACTCACTGTAGCTCGCTCTCTGTAGCTCACTTACTGTAGCTCAATGACCCTATATCACTCACTCAATTGCTCACTTGTTCACTCACTCAAGCTCACATACTGTAGCTCACCCACTCACTCACTCTCTCACTCCACTAGCTCGTCATCAGTTATGCTGTCAGTCTATCAACTTCAGTTGATCCAAACCCCAGGCAACCGACTTTATTAAATATTTATCATTATATACTAAAACATTTTAGAAAAGTTTGGTTTCCGAACTCAAGATGTTTTAAAAGAGATATCTCTGACAAGCATTAGATTTATTTGGTTCGTGAGCAAAACTAACTCTCAATCCATTCACAGTTCATGTTTAATTCATGTCTGTGGGGAGCACTTCTGTCACACAAACAAACACACATACAAACACACACACACACACACACACACACACGTTCTGAAATAAAAGAATGATGGCAATGCTCATTCTGGATGGATAACCATTGACTGAGAAGCAGAAGGTGTTTTTAAGCAAAGGGTCATGTCCTTACCTGAGGAGAAAGTTTTAGACAATTTTGGCAGAAGATTATACTTGGTAAGAATATAATCTGCCTACTTTTTACTAGGGAAAAATCTCTTCTGTTTGGATTAAACAAACCTGATCCTTAATCTGAATTTACTTTAAATCGCTTCCAAAATGACTGAAATGGCTTTGAGAACCATGGCGCTGTCTCTCTCTCTCTCTCTCTCTCTCTCTCTCTCTCTCTCTCTCTCTCTCTCTCTCTCTCTCTCTCTCTCTCTCTCTCTGTCATTCTTTCTTTCTCTCTCTCTTTCATTCTTTCTCTCTCTCTCTCTCTCTCTCTCTCTCTCTCTCTCTCTCTCTCTCTCTCTCTCTCTCTCTCTCTCTCTCTCTCTCTCTCTCTCTCTCTCTCTCTACTTCCAAAAGGTTTAGCTTTTGCTTTCAGAAAGTCTGATTTAGAAGTAATTGTGAAATAACAATGGCTTTAATTAATATTAGATATATTAGGCTTGATTAGACACCATAAGAGTGTCAACCTAAAAGAAAAACCCATGTCGAAATCCCTTTCTCTGGTAAAACCTAAATGGTGGTTTCTTAAGTTATGAAAAGCAGGCCTGAAAGCATCCTGTTCAGCATCCTGTTCTCCAGCAAATCAGCTGCAGCTTCTTACAGGAAGTTACCTCACCAATCATCCTTCCTCTTCCGATAGTAAAGAACACTTGCATCCCGATCGTCAAACAGGGCAAGACATCAATAAATCCTACTCGTTGTCCTGAAAGTGTGAGCACCCTTAGGTCTAGGTGAGTCAGCTGTTCAGTATAACACCTGCCTGATGATCTGCATGCCTTGCCCTCTCCGCTCTATTCCCTGCCCACTCTCCCCTTTCCCTCTATCCCCTCTCCTCTCTTCTCTCTCCTCTCTACTCTATCCCCTCCTCTCTTCCTTGTCCCCTCCTCTCTCTCCTCCTCCTCTCTCCCCTCCCCTCTCCTCTCTCCCATCCACCCTCTCCTCTCCTTTCTCCCCTCTGATAGGCATGCAAACCAACATAATGCAAGCCCATCTGGCCACTAGAATGCTGACTTCACCAAACGGGCTTGTAAAAAAGTTATCGTCTTTGTGAAAAGTTGGAAAAGTCTCATAATTACAAAATAATCCTTGCTTGAAACGCATACATTTGAGGAGGGGAGGAAGGGTTGTATTTCAAATTGATGTAATTCTGTCTGACAATTTTAAGATCTATCCACACCACTTTAATATTTCACAGTAAAGCATCCTCATGTACGTTGAAAAAATGTATTGTTAGGATCTAATGGATGGTTCATAGGTTTGGTATAAAATGTCGAGAGCGTATTCAATGCCTAGCCGCTCATCAAGTTGTCTGTCACAGTGCCTTCTTTGAGGGCATTGTGTGCGGATATCGCTGAAACAGCAAAAAAGAAAAGTGTATTTAAACGTGAATCATTGAACTGATGTAATTGGAAATTTGAGGTTACGACACTGGTGTATAGAAATCTCTGCTAGTTTTCGGCTACCAAGGCATATCATGCAGTTTTATATCATTTTTTTACAAGTTGGCAACCATTTTTCTCTGGCAGCTTTTTGGCCATTCTCTCATTTTTCATCCAAAGCAACGTACACTGAATGCATACAAGAGCAGGCAGGGGATACAATCTTAAATTGTTATTACTTTGAAAAATAGAAAGAAACACAAAGTAGTCCCAAAGCTTGTCATTAGTTTACCAAGTCATAAAAGTAAACCATCGGCCTGTTTGTTTTTTGGAGCAGGGCTCTAAAGCCATCTCATTACTTATTCACTGCAAGTACAATCAGACCATCTGCTTCTCTTCTCAGACGTCAGTTGCAACATCGTATTTAAATGACCTTGAGAAGCCATGCAAATGACCTTGAAGAGACAGGACCATAATTCTCCGTCTTGTTGCTCTATGTATAGATTGTTATAGGGGAACAGGGTTTGTGCACTAGGAGGTTGAGCCACTGTGCGACCCTTCGTGTATCCATTGGTCTGTCTTCATTTCTGACTTTCTCCTTGGTATTCTCCATCCCCCCTGGCAGCTATTCCCTGGTGTCTCTCTCTCTCTCTCTCTCTCTCTCTCTCTCTCTCTCTCTCTCTCTCTCTCCCTCTCTCTCTCCCTCTCTCTCTCTGTCTCTCTCTGCCTCTCTTGCTCAGTACTCTCTGTGAAGCCAGAGTACGGGCCTAATTAGTGTTGCCCTTCAGGGTTCATTCAGGCCCCTGGTTATCTCGGTGCTCGGTCCCCAATCGTGGCCCCAAGCACTCGGATCCTCCTCCCAAAGTCTGCGTCGTGGTGACATTGACGAGGCGTGCCAGCGCTGGAGGGAGTGAGGGTTTAAGAGTGGGTAATTGGACACCATCGCGAGATGTCATGTCTGGTTTTCCAGCAAGGTGCTCCTAAAGGGGCTCTCTCATCAGCCTCACAGGAGCCCAGGAAATTACTACAATATTCATATGTGTGTGTCTGTGTGTGCGTGTGTGTGTGTGTTTGTGTGTGTGCGTTTGCGTATGTGTCTGTGTACTGTGATATTTTATAACGATTGACACCTAAACCTGGCCTTCATAGATGGTTAAGGTCATGGACATGCTAAAACACATCCCGGTCTCACAAGTTGACATCTGTTTCTAACTGAAGATCGGTCTTTACCCTGTTGAAAGCGTTTTTCCAAAATAAATGAATGGTAGCGCCAAAGGAAATTGAAGCAATCTATGGAGCATGCAAAACAGTTTTATCAAAAATAGATTTAATAACCGTGTTAAAAGATTAACAGATCTGCATGGAAAGCTTTTCTCAGATAACAATATTTTTCTGCTTTGATTCTATCCGCATTCGGTAGGAGTGAAAAGCGCACAGTTGTAACTCTGATGGGCTGGCATTTATTTAGAAACGAAGGCTGCAGCCATATTGTAAATCAAATGCAGCCCGACTGATATTTATTGCAAAACGCACACAATAATATCAGGAAGGTCTCCCGAGGTTGATGGAATGATTAAATGTATAAATAAATGAGGAAAATGATGTTGTTCCTCAAAGCGTACGACACATGCTGCAATGTCCACATCGACGCAGGCTTTGCCAAAGGATGGAACAGAGGGGATTGTTGGAGGTCACAAGCATGGGCAGGAACCTCAACCTAAATCACTGTGGAGGATACCTGCAAATAAGGACCTCTCCGAACTGTCCTTCTGTTTTCCCGTATGATGGGTTGCTGTCTTTCTCCCCACTTCCCTATGTGACCCAATGTGTGTTTCGTTCTCTATCAATCTGTCTGTATATCTATCTTTATATCAGCTCCATAGATATTTATCTATATGGCTATTCCCCCTTTTGACCTTTCCACTGGTCCCACTTAATTCTCCACATTTACCACTTCTCTATCTATTCTCCGGTCCTCGTTCGCTCTATCCCTTTCTTATCCTGCTTAACGTCATATATTTCTTTTTCTGACCTTTGTCTCTCTCCCTCCTCTCCCCGCTCTATTCCCTCCTCCCCCAACCCACCCTGTCTTTCGACTCCCCCCTTTCCATCGAGCTCAGGCTTGGCGTGCATGGGATCTTGGTCACACACACACACACACACACACACACACACACACACACACACACACACACACACACACACACACACACACACACACACACTCACACGTCACACACACACACACACACACACACACACACACACACACACACACAGACACACACACACACACACACACACACACACACACACACACACACACACACACAGACACACAAACACACACTCACACACACACACCACACCCTAAGGACATTCATGGCCGGCAGCGGTGTGACTCTGGTCTTCTCCTTCCCTAACGAGTATAGCTCTGCTGTCCCCACACTGCCTTAATAGCCCAGTCTCGGCCAACTATTCGTGTGTGTTTGTGTGTGTGTGTGTGTGTGTGTGTGTGTGTGTGTGTGTGTGTGTGTGTGTGTGTGTGTGTGTGTGTGTGTGTGTGTGTGTGTGTGTGTGTGTGCGCGCGTGTGTGTTTGGGTGAGTGACTGAATGATAGTGTTAGAATGAATGTGAGGGAGTTGGTGAGTGAGTGTGAAGTCAGTGAGTGTGAGTATGGTTGGAGGGAAAAATGTATTTCCTTGGTATACAATTGTGCGCGTGTGTGTGTATGTGTGTGTGCATGCGTGTGTCTGTGTGTTTGTGTCTCTTAGGAAGTGAAGAAAGGTCATTATTTGGAACAAGATCATAGCTATGCAGTGCTTGTTGAGAGCAGCCGCTAGAAGAGGACGACTGCAGTTATATTATGGCGAAATGTGGGGTTATTTGATTGTGTTTGTATATATGTGTGTGCATGTTTGTGTGTATGTGTGTGTGTGTGTGTGTGTGTGTGTGTGTGTGTGTGTGTGTGTGTGTGTGTGTGTGTGTGTGTGTGTGTGTGTTTTTGTGTGTGTGTGTGTGTGTGTGTGTGCGTGCGTGTTTGTGTGTGTGTGTGAGTGCACACGCGTGAGTGAGCATTTAGCATGTGTGATACAAAGTGTTACATGAATAGATGTAGATCTGCCAAGGTCACCTTCAAACTCATTTGATGCATGTGGGCTCATCCACGTAGTCACGCACACACTTACTCGCAGTGTTTCGCTTGTGCCACATACACATCCATTATTTTTAGTTGGGTGCATTATGCACGCACATTCAAATGAACACACACAAACTATTTTAACATATGCGCTCGCTCCAACTTTTACTTGCTGAACACACACACACACTCAATCATATACACACACAAACACACACACATGTCCCCCTGCATCCAGATGGGACAACCCAAGGGCATTCTGGGAAACTGTTCCATGTGATGATGACTGATGCAACAGAAGGTCCAGAGGACGTTTCCCTCTCCTCCATATTTATTCATCTACATATGTGTTTGCTAAAATGGCAGGTAACCTGGCCTTAGCTCCATGCCGACATGGATCCACTGCCTCAGTTCACCTCGCGGAACCAAAGTGGTGACCCTGGACAGCTGGACGCCTGTCCTGCCCTCCGACAGCAGGCCGGAGCTGACATGTTGGAGAATCATAGACAGAGGGATAGCAAGGTGAAGGAGAAGAGGTGTCTGTGTGTGAGTTTGCCATGCGTATGCACAATTTCCTGTTAATTGTTTGTTATGCCATTTTGGTATTTTGCATACATTGGTTGGTTGACATGTTGAGTGTGAAGTAGAGGTTAATCTAATCCAAAGTAACTCTTCAAGTGATTCAGATACACATCATAATGGACCAGGGAGGTGGCCTACAGGAATAGTTATGGTGGATTGAATCCAGTAGCTTTTGCCTGGGAGTCAAACACCTGAACCACTAGATTATTTTTTTCCTGCCCCATACTAGATGTCCATGGTAAGGATTTCAGACCTCCTACAAGGTGAGGAAGTGGAGATTAGTTTCTCTGTATTTAACCCAATGTTGCCACATCCACAATAGTGAGCTTGTGAAAAAAATTATGTTTTGGTTGGTTTGGTTTTGTTTATTTTATTGATTTCTTCTGACCTCCTTGTCAGGTCAGCCTTAAGAAAGTGAGTCTTGATGGGTTTTCTCATGTAAAGGAAGGCACAAAGAAGATATAGAATATATACAATTAAATAAAAGACGTGCAATTCCAATATTAAAAGGCAATTGGATGATCATGGATCAAAGATAGGAAATCAAAGTAAAGAGAGGAGGTGGTGAAGAGACTGACATTTTGACGTGTGAGAGAGGAGTCCTTTAAAAGATTAACACGAAAGCTGAGTGCTAAAGAACATCATTCAATTGTGAAGTAGCAGTATATATATTTCATTCTTCCTTTCAAATATTATAAAGCAAAGTGCATGCGGATTCAAATTTTACATTGTTGATCAAATGCATGCATGAGAATGGTTTGAATCTTTTCCCTCATTCGCTTTTTAAAAATAGCCACACACACACACACACGCAGAGCCACATAGCAACCCACATGCCCTTAAGTTATAAGTAGGTAATATGACAAGCTTTTGCGTCATTGCTTGGTGTATCGGGGGCCTGTTAAAAAAGCAAGTTAAACATGGGGACTTGTGTTGGGATACCTGAGGTGTTCAGACAGATCTCTGTCTCCCAAAATAGGCACTCATTATGTGAATACGCGCCACTCAAGCGAACACCACACACACACACACACACACACACACACACACACACACACACACACTCACACACACACACACACACACACACACACACACACACACACACACACACACACACACACACACACACACACACACACACACACACACACACACACACACACACACACACACTCAAACACCCATGAAACTGACTCGGGATGAACATGGCGTGTATACTTTGATTCCTTTGTCTGAATCGCCAGTTTACACAATGCAACGTAGAACCACAGAGAACTGTCAGAGAGTGACCTAGAGAGAAATGATAATGTAAACGTTGCTTTTAAATAGTTCACTGTAGCAGCAAACATCCTTCTCCATCCGTATGCGTGAGGGTCCAAGGCTTTGGTTATATGTATCACACACACACACACACACACACACACACACACACACACACACACACACACACACACACACACACACACACACACACACACACACACACACACACACACACACACACACACAAACACACCCGTAAACATATGCAAACACATGGGCATACACATTTTCCTCCTTTAATGTCACACCTATGCTTATTGTTGACATTAAATGCAATTGGCTGTGTAGGGGGAAGGGTGACCTTGCAATATCTTTATGCGGTGTCTGGGTTTTGATTCTATTAAATAGTTGTTATTTGTCATGGATGTGATGTCAGGAGTTCCAGTTCCACCACCAGACCAACGGAAATACACCTGGGACTTTACAGACACAGCAGAAGATGCGTCTGTAAATTAGAAGGACAGTAAAGTCTATTAGACCATCTGGTCTTAAAGACCATGAAATCGAAGGCCTAGTGTATCAAAGATATATTGCTATGAAACAACAGGACAAATATGTAAATCCTACTGATGTGTAGCCTACTTTATATATGACGCAATCTGACAAAAGCTATAGATATTTTCATTAATTTACTCACCTCATTGACCTTAGGCTGTGGGCCTAGGCCTACAGGTCCATTTAAAACGTTTTGGGGACACCTGCTGTGCTTAATAGTCCGTAGATAATTAAGGGGTCACGTCACCCTCAAACGACACCGTCATTCGTTACTATTTTTGAGGCGCCTCAACAGTCGCAAGAGAAGAGCGACATCGCCCTCTGCTGGACATCCTCCGTCCTTCTTTTGAATATTCTCTATCCGGCGTATATTTAATTAAAGGTGACATATTATACCACTAGGTTTGAGTATGATTAACCGTTACAAGCTGGTTTGACAATCGGCCTCTTCATAAGTGGGCATGTCCACCTAGTTGTGTTCTGGATAGATCAGTCTACCAGCCTACCCAGTGGACTGTAGAAAATGTTGCTCATAATCCGTCATACATCTAGGTGGACACGGCCACTTGTGATGTCAGAAGAGGCAGATTTTCAAAATGGCTTGTAATGGCTAATCACACTCACACCTGTTGGTATAATATGTCACCTTTAGCATACATTTAATTAAACGCCAAGAAATTACTTCAAAGGCTTCATTTCCTGAGATGTTTGAAGAGGTCACGTCTCAACAGCTGCTGGTGAGCCTCTATACAGAGGTCAGCCATCTAGTCAGTTCTCACATACTGCATCACAGTATGGTAGCCTACTCTGGATGCACCGCAGAGAACAGGAAAGCTCTCCAGCGCATCATTAAGGCTGCTGAGAGGATCACCAGCACCCAGTTCCCCAGACCGGAGGACCATCTACCGGACCCGCTGCATCCGGAGGGTCAAGGGCATCATTAGAGACAGCACACACCCTGGACACTGCCTCTTCAAAACTTAGATTGAAACGACCTACTGCTCAATCTCAATCTGCGCAAGCTCAGTGATAGAATCTAGATGCTGAACTGACTTAAATGTTCTGCTCTTCATCTGTTCTGCAGGTCGTTTGTACGGATTTTGGCTGCTCTCTGTCCCTGAAGTTTTTGATGCTTTTCCGATTTAACCTTTTTTAAAAAAAACTGCCCCCGTCACAGAGGCCCAGCAAAAGGTATCTTGACAAAACATTTATTTATTAAGTGTCTGCAATTGTTTGAGGGTCATACCCGCCTTACCATGACCTAAAAGTGCACAACATAACTAGCTACTGAGAGTTCTTCATATTTTATCATAAAATGTGGAAGTAGAAATTAGAAATTACATTACATTAACGTTTATGAGCTGATATATTCTCAGAAATAGGGTTTTGGTAAGAGTCCGGTCACTGTGGTTCATAGGATGTTTAATGTGACAATCATACGATTTATAAAATGTTCACTATCGTTACTACCGTATCACTTACATTATTTATATTTGTTACGTTTTTTTAATTAAGTTTTCAAAAGTTTGTTTTTGTACAAACATTGATAAGGCAAATTATTCCAAATAATTACACAGCAGCACAGTATGACATGAGAGTATGTAAGAACACTGTATATGAATTCTGAGTGGCAACGCGTGTGTGTCTTTGCTCCAACCTCCAGGTAGCAATGTCCATGGTTTCCCTGGAGAAGTAGTTGGTCACCAGAGACCGCCTGGAGGGAGCCCTTGTTACTACATCCTCCATCCTCATCTACTTCATGTCCTACCTGGTGGCTGTGGACACTGCCCCGCTGGTTCCACCGGCTGTAAGCTATCCAGAAGGACATGATGTTCAAAGTCAGTTGCAGAGGCTTACAAACATCGGCATTGAATCATTGGTTCTTATTGGATTCAATATTGTTTTTCATATCAGTTTGGAAGGTTGGGTCATGTTACTTGTTAACATTGGTAACATTGTTAACATTGGTGAAATTTAAGTTGTCAATGATTGATGTGGCCTAAACAGATGCTGGACCGGCCCCTGCACTGGGTTGGATATGCACAGCTATACAAGCAACAGCTTCTGACCCTCACTCTCTTGATACTACTCAAGGTATCTAGAGAGTGAGGGAGCTACTACTCAAACAACCCACTTGTTCTCTTATTTGAAGAGCTCCTTAATTCTTCTACTCACTATTTGTAAATATCGAAGAACAAGGTTTTGTTTTGAAGAACGAAATAGGTAAAATTAATGATTTGTACATTTGTTCAGTAGTTTGGAATAAATATATATGGTCTCCAGGATTTTGAGTTACAGTATCTACTTTTTATCTAGTAAAAAAAAAGGGAAAATCACGTAATTCCTCTCCACGATGGCAAGAGGAAGAACAGAACTGCTCTCTGCTGGATAGTTAAAAGATAGTTATTGGTTTGCTGCGTGAGTCACAAAACATAAATAAATACAGATATAAGGCACCACAACAATACAATAAGAATGTAATTCAGACAGGAAATAAAACATGCAGTGCAATGACAGTGTGCAGTAAGTAAAGCAGATTAGTGCTATGTACAGTTCAAAGCCAATGGCTTCAGAGACAGAGACCATATTGCTTGCTAGCACGCACAAGAAGGGTTACCCAGACAGTTAGGAAGAGCAATGGCTTTTATCAACAACTGGCATGGTGTAAAGGTCCATAAGCTCAGTCTGACTTCCAGCAGATATTGTGATCAGAGCATACATTTAATAAACATATAAGCAAACCATCATACAATCTCAGTGATTAAAAGATAAAAATGCAGCTTTCAGGACAATTCTCTTGTTGCTACATCCCCCCCCTCCCTTAAACTCTGAGGCTGTAGATCACCATTCTGTGTTTTTCTTTTGAACAGTTTGACAGTTTTTTGTGAGCGTCAATCATATTTTTCCCTGCTCTCCTTCCATTATTCTTGCCTGGTGCTTTGATTGGAAAATGCCAACATGTGTAGATACACCACCTTCTCTAAGACCATTCACAGGTATGTATTAATTGAGAAAGTAGTATCAGTAACAAAAAAAATAATTGCCGTGCCCTTAAGTAGAAGAGGCAGCACAAGAAGCATTGTATGCAAACAAAATTTAGTAAAAGTAGAGAAGTGTTGGAAGGTTTCTATTAATGTGAATTTGGTTGGTCGGCAGGTCATCTCAGAGAAAAGCAAATAGATGTCAAGATGTCTGCCTCTGAGGATGAAGTGGCATTCTGCTCCAACCCTGACCTCCGAGACGCTCTAGTGTCTGTTGGTTCTTGGCTCCGCCTTCAGAGATGTGATCTCTAAGTTAATAACTCAGGAGTACAAATTTGTCCAACAGCACTGTCCCTACAACTGGTGACTTTTGCTCGGACATGAAACGTCTGTCTACAGGCATTTTGAACACATAGGATTGTTCATTTGCACTACTTGCCGAATATTAACTGTTGGCTTTGTACTTAGCTAGTGCCTCTCTAGCTTACTGTCATTAAAAAATAGTAACTTCCAACCAAGGCGCCGTACTGTTCCCTTGATTAGCCAGCACAACACACCGCTAAAAAAAATAATGTGAAGAGGGTTGGTACGATGAAGTGATGTGAAGTCTGATACTGTTTGTTTGGACGTCTGCCTCTTGAGTACGATGGGGCAGTTGGCCCAACTCCTGACCTCAAGAGCCCCTGAGAGGTGATGGTTCTTGGCTCTGTCCCCAGAGATTAAACTTCTTACTTGATGATTAAGTGGTGTGCAGGTCATCTTTTAGAAAAGCAGATAAGTACAGACCCAACCTGACGTGGCGGTCAGCCCCACCCTTGACCTTGTTGGGTACGCCCTTACATGTGTTGTTGTACGCTTGGCAATGCGCATGCACGCAATTGTTCAGTACAATATTTGGAAAAGAGAAAATTATGTTACGGCAAGGTTTCATGTACAATTTAATTGCCATATAAAAATTGTTTTCATCTTTCACATCGTCATTATTAAATGATATTGGTCATCTATATAGTTCCATCCCCTTTAAATAAAAACAAGTCCTATGACAGCTGGAATAACAAATGTGGAAGGTTGTTAGAGATAATCTCCATTTAACGATATTACAGCTATTTATATTCTACATCCAAAGCAAATAAGCAACAATGTATTTAAGCGAGACAACTTGCCGTCATTCATTTTTTAATACATTACAAAATAATAACCTAATTGTCCTGAATATATGCATATATAAAGAATTGTCATACAATTTATGAAACGTACAACAAAGCTGTGTATAAAAACATACTTAACATATGCTTATCTAAATGGCTTATAGAATATAGTCTGAAAATCTGTTAAAATGTCTCCTATGTAGCAGCAAGGAACAGGAATTGCATAACATAAAGCAGAAGCAAATATTAATGTACAGGGTTAAAAAACTGTTTACTTGTGCATTGATACATTTCAGTAGTCACCTGTTGGCAAAGCTTGTCGGTTAGTTGGTTTGTAAAAGAATAAAAACTACAAACGAAGAGTTTGCTTTCTCCATTTAATCTCAAAAAGGAATTGGTAATTGTTTGTTGTCTTTAAACTAGAATTAGTTACTCGAAAACGAAATATAATACTTTTGTGTCTCCCTCTTCTTGGGAAGTTTACCTTAAAAAGTTCTTAACACTTCATGTTTGAGTTGTTTATGGAGATATCGCAACAGATGATATTATGATGGCCGAAACAATTAACATTTAGTCAATCTATAAAACAATAACATTGGTTTACTATGATGAGTATAGTCAGGGTCTCAGGATAGTAATTAGGTTCTAAAATTGTTGAATGATTGTTAATTGTTTAATCTACGATCTGCCTATAGAAATATATTTAGAATTCACATATTATGAGAATTCCATGGAGAATCTTGTGTCTTGATTTCCAAGCTAGCAAAATCAGTATGCAGTAACGTTAAGACAACATTCTGTACATGGCAACTGTGCGATATATAATATATACCAAAATGATACAGTAACTAATGTAAGGAGTTGGGTTAAAAAAATATGAACCAAAGTCAATAAAAAAAAATAGAACATAAAAACAAAAAGTACCTTAACCGAGAATGGGCTTATTGAAAATCGACTTCCACCCAGATCTTACCTCCCTCCTTTTGCATTAATTTCTAAATCAGTTAACAACATGAATGCATTTAGTCCTTAGGGGGGTTTCCTAGTAAATACAATATAATTTTTTCTTAAATGGTTAATAGCATACAGGATGTGGATAACGGTTGAGTTGGATTGATCAGTCCATTCCACATGTGTTGAGCCAACAGGGTAGATCACTAGTTTTCGGCTACACTCACACTACGCAAACGCCATGCTCCTTTCCACTGTATAGACAAATAATTTAAAAAAGTCGTTGGATTTTTTGACCATAACCAACCCAACAATCAATCCTGAAGATATTGGATTTCATGAAATCCAACACATTTTGTATGCATGTGCCCATTCAAAATGAATAAATAAAAATCCTGAATTCCAGTCTGCGACTATGATGCGAGTGACCTGGAGAACACCCTTTAGAAAGATTGGGTGGTTTAGTTGTTGCGGCCCCCGTTGATTACGTTCCCTCCGGGAGGGGCTATATGGATAGAGTCCAGGATTGGCCGAAGTATCTGACCAAACGGCCTACAGAGAGAGACAGAGAGAGACAAACACATACACACATATCGAGTGAGAGAGAGAGAGAGAAAGAAAGCTGACAAATACAGAGAAGGAAAGAAAGTACAACGTTCTATAAACTCAAAACCACTATTCAATGAGAGCACTCGCGCTGACGCCACCATACAGTACTGTCCAACGGCGCTGTGATATAACTTCCAACTCTGCAGACCTTGGAGCGTCACACAGCACTATACATTGCCAGCACATTAGTCAATATTAAACCAAGAACAAAACATAAAATATAATCTCCTGTGTTGTCCTTTCCACTACTCAGCAGCACGGCACTCCGTTGCTCGTCTGGTTTTCGGCAGGTTTAGAGATTGTTAAACTCATGATACATCTTCAATTTATGATGGCCATTTCTTATCGGTACAATAAACATTTGTCATAAACAACAAGAAAACCCTGGAGGCATGGAGGATTAACATCAGATACGCTACACTTACTTAATAGCAACCTACATAGTCTACTGAAAGAAACAATGAAGCAGTGACCAAAAATAGCGTGCTGGCGTGGGACTCACGTGGCGAGGACCTCGGACGGCAGGTCGGTGATGTAGGCTGGGATGGAGTTGCCAGTGAGGAACTGGGCCACCTCATTGGTGAACGTGTTGCAGTTGTGTTCAAACAGTCGGTATCGGTCGCCTCTGTTGCCCAAACAACAAAGTGAGCATTTTTTTATTTGGTTAACATAACTTGAGTCTTTAAACTTTTTAAACAAAACAAAACAACAGAATAATTTTTTTTGCGATTTTCGCTAAATTGCCAGCAACAAAGCTAATTTAGAGAATCGGCCAGCAATTGGCTTCATTGTTAGCAGAAAAGGGATTAAGCCAATAGACAATAAAAAAAAAAATGAGGTTGACTTCATTATTATCAACACAGCTTTGGTCTCTACAGAGTATTGGGCATATCTTGAATATGTTTAAACCAACATAGAACACATTTTGATTCATCAATTTGACAATTATAAATATGGTGAACATAGAATGGTTTGCAATTTAAAAACATAGTTTGTAGCCAGGGGACAATAAACTGTTTACATACTTATATAAGTCTGATAATGGAATGATGAATGATGAGACCAAATGTGTTGATTTGCCTTCTTGTGCATGTAATTGTAACGTAGGTTAATGTTTGTTTGCAATGTCATCCTAATATCACTGACTGAAGGACTATAATGTGACTGTGTAAATAAAGGACGGACCTTTGACATTGCCCAGAAACCAATCTATGGTGACATGCATCTTTTAGTCTTAAAGGTCCCATGGCATGAAAATGTGACTTTATGAGGATTTCTAACATTAATATCTGTTCCCCTAGCCTGCCGATGGTCTCCCAGTAGCTAGAAATGGCGTTAGGTGTAAAAAGTGCACAAGCTATCCTACTCTGCCTTTGAAAAAACAAAGACTCAGACGCGCCGATTTGGATTTTTACCCCGTATGTCGTCATTAGGGGGCATGTTACCTCCCCTTCCTCTGCTTTGCCCAATGAGCTACGACCGTGCGAGCGCCACGTGTGTGTGTGTGTGTGCGTGTGTGAATACACACACTTTAACGCAAGTGTTGTACACTTCTTTGTTATTTTGATAACCGTTCTGCTGTTGGCATTATGGCGCATAACACGTCAGGTTCTCTGACGTCTCTGGTATCTCCACAACGCAGCGGGGCTCCGGCGGGAGACAATTGCGGCGGGCAACAATCCCTTTCACCTCCATGTCGCGGTTCAGTCTACTTCAAATTGATGTGGAAGTGGAAGAACCAGAGACGTCGGAGAACCCGATGCAGTCGTTTGAGATTCATAATATCGTCTGGAGGTGCACTCAGCTTTTGGCCGTGATAATGTATATTAAAAAACGGCACGTTTGTGGAAAGCTCTTTGTGGGACTGGCTCGTAGTGGCTGTAATCCTGCACCAAGGCTGAATTTCTTGAACGTCTTCAAATACTTTATTAAGGGCACACTAACACCTATATATAAGCATCCATAAAGTAGCATGCCATGGTTGTATCAGCGATGTTCTGTGACGTCACTTCTGTTGGTATTTGAAGCAAGATCCCAAACAAACCGAGCCAGCTCGCCCCTCCCTTTCCGTGTTTCATGCATCCAGTAAAAACTATCATGAACGCAGAATAAAACCCAACAACACCCACCCCTTGTCGGTTATTGGTTGTAATACTTTTTATTTTAGTTTTGAGTGGTTGGTAGTACCATTTGTTTTTGTGTACAATCACAGAGCTTAGGCTGAGAAGCATTTTTTTGACAGCCTGCTAATTGGGCGGGCAGCTAGCGGATCGTGAGGAAAGATCAGATGCATGTGATAAGATTTATGCTTCGGCCTAGAATCACTGATACAACCTTTAAATATCTCAATGGATGACTGGATTTAAAGCTTGATTTGAAGGTTGAATGGTCTATTTTGAATATTTGTGTGATGTGTGTTTGCTTTAGAGGGAGAGAGGGTGAGATGATAGAGGGAGGCAGCTCTGTATGTGCTCTCTCCTAGGGATAGAGAGGGGAGACAGAGAAAGGGATGATAGAGGGGTACAGCTGTATATACTCTCTCCTAGGGAGGAAGGAGAAGAAAATAGAGGATAGAGAGAGGTAAACCTGTATGCGCTCTCTCCTCGGGAGGAAAGAGAGGAAACGGGAAAATAGAGAGAGCTAGACCTGTATGTGCTCTCTCCTAGGGATGAAAGGTAGTCCATGAAGATCTCATCTGACACCTCAGTCTCCCCAAGCTCCACCACTGTATCTGGAGGCCCCAGCATCGTTCCGCCCTGACACACGCACACACACACACACACACACACACACACACACACACAATGTAAACAGACAGAAACACACACACACACACACACACACACACACACACACACACACACACACACACACACACACACACACACACACACACACACACACACACACACACACACACACACACACAAGCAGGTACAAAAACATGCATGCACTCACACACATGCAGAGGCACACATTCAAATTGTATTCAAATTCTAACAATTTGCCTAGTACATTGGATCATGGTTTATTATTATTATTATTAAATTAATTTACAAACAACAAATGTGACTCCTGAGAAAGTATACTATTCAGCTTCCTGTGTGTTTAGCAGTACTGATAGAATTGCCCACCTATTTAAACTTGGAGAAAGCCTTACCGGTGAACAGCTCGAAATGCCCACCCCTCCGAAGAAGAACTCGTCTCCATAAACTACTATGGCTGTGTGCCTGCCAACAGAACACATTTGTACGCTATGGCTTTTGTATAACGCAAAACATATTGCAAAAATGTTTTGCCAGTTTATCCTACATTTGAATGCGAGTCGGTATTCAAATATCGATATTCAAATATCAACGGGGATGGCCTCGAATACATACCAAATGCCGTCAAGTTGTTTCCCTGTAATGACAGAGATGCGGGTTATTAGGTCATGTATTTTTTATTTTTTTATTGCATCTGTGTTTAGTTCAAGTCTTATTCGACCACCACGCTGTGCACCCATTTAATACCCTGCGGAAATAATAACCATATCTTTGTGCAGCTTTCACACATATACTACAGTTTGCAAATCCATCTAAACGTCTGCAGCACCATATAGGTCTGCACACCCGTCGGAGCATCGCTAGCATCACCATCCTTTATCCTCGTCCTATAGCCCAACGTAACGAAGACCAGGTATATAGGATCTAAATGAGTCACTTACCGAGCATGATAGGGCTGAGATTACGTGCCATTCCTCTTGACAAGTCATAAATATACAACTGTACACTGTACCTCGTAGCATTATTTTCCATAGTGGAATTTATGTATTGCTTTTTTCTGCAAGCTGGAGAGAACAATTGCCACCGAGACAGCTGATGCTTCTGCAGCGGCAGCTTACCGGCCGGCTCCCGCGAAAGATCCAAAACCAAAACCCTGGACCCCACAGCCAGCACTGATAATCTTTCACAAATTATTTAGGAATGAGTGGATATTTATAATTTCACTGGACCATTAACATTCTAGCCATATATATCACTGCAGTATATAAGGGCCTTTTAATGGCTAAGCAGCGGTATCTGTTACTCTACTATAGACACACCTTCATTACACAAGTTGACGCCCTCCAGTGGAGACTACGGTGAAAAAAAGGATACACATTTCTTATGATAAGTATGGGGTGTCGTTTGTAAATTTTTGCTGCTCAAAAACGTGCTTCAGTTGTTCCAGATTTAGCTCGAGCTTCTCTTCATTTTCCCCAGACTTAGCAAATAAACAACCGTCCAAGATGCTGCAATTTTCATGTTACTTTTTCCACTTATTCCACATTTTCACATTTTATTTCACATTTTTCTAACCCGTCGTTTTAGATTTAGGATGTAGGCCTATATTTAGATTTAAGATTTTTATAATTCTAATTTCAGGGGGGAAGTGAAATTGCATTGCAGTTTGGAGGGATGTTTATTTTCCATATCTGCGAAAAGATGAAGCAAAGCTCGAGACAAATCTGGAACAAGTGATGCACGTTTTTCAGCAGCAAAAGTTTTCAAACGGCCTCCCATATATTAGAGGGGTATAACTGACAACATCGGTACATAATGGAAATCGTTTCTTCTCGAAATTTCTTTAATGCACGGGGCTATTAGGTTTGAGGGCCAGGAATTCAGTTCATGCAACAGACCAGTATGTGGCGGTGATGCTCCATGGTCGTAATAAATAATAATAATAAGAAGAACATATGATTAATAAAAAAAAAAAAAAACATATAACGCAAGAAATACAAACGCAAGATATGCAAACCAGTGGATAAGACAACAATGAAGAACTTCGACGGGGCACGAATACGATTTAATAAATGGATGCAAACAATACAAAGGGTATAAAAGACCTTGGAAAAATAAACAGAAATTATGTGTTGTTGCTGCTCTGAATGTTGATGAAAAAAAAATGTTGCATAGATATTAAGTATAGCCTAACGTTATTTATGTAGTAGCCTATGATAAGGAAATGCTTATTATAGCTAGGCTATACATCCATCATGGGAACTAGAGGAATGGAAACAGTCGTAGTTTATTGCATACATTAATTTAAATTAATTGAAAGCAGGGACAGTTTATTTATTTATGCTTTTGAATCAATCAAATTTCAATTTGTAAAAATAAAATAAGGAAGTCTGGGTTCCGTCATTGGCGCAGGCGCAGTGTTGCGTGTTTGACGTCAGCCCATCCCACCAGTGGCAGACCAAAATAGACAGTGAGACAGTACGACATAGCCAAGCTAACCTACACACCAGAAATGGCTTCCACCGGAGTTCTCCCCTTCATAAGGGGAGTGGACCTCAGTGGAAACGACTTCAAAGTAAGTGGACCGGGCTCTGTTTACTTATTATAAATCAAATGGTTTAGCTTAGTAGCCAAGTGTGCCAGGTAGCGCACTTCACCGACGGTAGCCCATGCTAAGAGTTTAGCTCACTAGCTTTGGGCGTTAGCCAGTTGTCATACATTACATCGCCCAAATCGACTGGGTCACATGTTGACGTCATAATCGTGGGTTGAAATGTTCGATTTCTGGTTTGGAAAGTTGCCTTGAATTTGACGCAGTCTCTCCATTGGGTATAACAGTCTGGACCTGTGGACAAAGCTTTACTTGGCTGACACTCTCACAACAAGTTCCGTCGCCCTGAGTGTTAATGTGGCTGAGTTAATTTGAGACCATTGCGAGACAAGTAGTCTATTTCCATTCATAATCAGATCATCACGTCATTACAGCTGTATAGGGGAGAACGTTCGGCTAGTATGTATCTCATAACCTACTTTAGTCTACTTTTGGCAGCCAGCCTTGGTGATAAGGAAAGCAGTTTGTCTGGCCGTATGACAGCTGGCATAGACTAGGGAGGAATTCAGGCGACAGAATAGCATGAGTGCAGGGTTCTTAGTTGACCCTTATGTAGTAGTTTCTAACAACCTCTTATTGATGCTCTCCCTCCTTTGCTCCCACAGGGTGGTTATTTCCCAGAACATGTCAAGTCTATGAGCAGCCTGCGATGGCTGAAGCTGAACCGCACTGGACTGTGCTATCTCCCGGAGGAGCTGGCTTCTCTGCAGAAGCTGGTGAGTAGTTTTATACAGGAGATAGCTGAGCACTGGCAGCAGTCCCTCATTCTCCGAACCAGAGGACCTGTGTCATAGCAGTAGATGCGGCGAGCGAGGGCGTAGATTTGCGTGGGGACCGAAGGACGTGTCCCCACCAATGTCACATGAAGACTGAAATATCCCCAACAGTATTCAGGTTGAAACGCAAAAAAACGCTACTGCCTCCCAACAGACGTCTTCCTTTTTACACTGCCCAGCCGGTTCGGTCGCGGCTCCTCGTAAGGAAAGTTCCTCTGCGTCTTTCTCGTCTATCGCACCATCTCTCCACGTCTTTGTTTAATGCGCCTGCATCACCTCTCCCATGATGGTCAGCAGCTCACGGTTTTCACTGTCTTATCTGGTTATCAGGTTATCACTTGCTTGCTACAGCCTATATAATCCAGATAACCCAACAGACACACACTCACACACAAGCACGCACGCACACACAACCAGGTCACCCTTCAGCACATGAATATGAGGAAAATAGTGAATGGCAATTAAAATAACAACATAGGCTATACAGTAGTATTGCATAGACCTCAATAGAACACATGCCCTTCTCCAGCTAGAACTACTCATGTTGATATCGCTGCGTTGTCTCTTTCTAGACAACGCAGGAACATCTCTACCCAAGCCCCCCCCCCCCCCAATCGTATTATGTGTGTGTGTGTATATATATATATATATATATATATATATATATATATATATATATATATATATATATATATATATGTGTATATGTATGTGTATATATATATGTATATATGTATGTATGCCTCCTGCTGGTAGGACGAGTTATTTCCTCTCACACAGGTGCAGAAAGCACGTGCTTGTTGGCTGTTGGCAGTAGTCAAAGCGGTGTGTTGAAGTGCACATTTTGGCCAAGATACTCGGCTACTTCTATAATGTTGTTTGGTGTGTCTGGGGCCTCAACAGTATTTCTGTGCTGTTGAGAAAACCGGAACTTGCCCTTGCTGCACTGAACAATGTCCTGGGTACTGAACTGTCACTCATCAACTCATTAACCAATAGGGACGCATCCATGCAATAAAAACCTGCATAGGAGGAAGGTTTGTGTCGGAACTGCGAACAAATAGTTTGGCAGTGCAAATGAGAGAGCTGGCAGTGTAAACTCACAGATGGAAAAGGTCTGATCAGTGAAAAGGAAGCAGAGGGAACTGTAAACAAAAGGACATAATATGAAAAAGGGAAAATACAAAGTTTACATGGTTACAAAAACAATGATTTTGAAGCTTTATACTTTTTACCCTTGAAGTAAACATGCAATATTCCATATTGAGACATATTCAGCCGTTCAACTTTAGCACCCTACAAACCAAGCAAATGATCCCTTTGAGAGATACAGTGGTTCACATTCACTTACTTTTGGGTCATGTTATGGGTTTCACACATTTCTGTTATTGTCAACAATCACACACACACACCTGAAAGGATGATCTAATCCAAAAGCCATGGTAATGAGTTAGAACTTAACTTTTCTTTAGTGAAAGTCAATACCATGAGCTTTTCTAGCATTATCTAAGATATGTGTTTGCTTACCTGATGTAGTCAACGGTTCCATTACCCCTTGACAAGGGTAAAACGTGACGTATCATACTGTGTCACACTGTTTTCATGTCAACAGCATTTTCA
Source organism: Gadus chalcogrammus (assembly GCF_026213295.1). NCBI lineage: Eukaryota > Metazoa > Chordata > Actinopteri > Gadiformes > Gadidae > Gadus > Gadus chalcogrammus. The sequence goes on from NC_079413.1 coordinate 9,581,341, forward strand.
AAGCCCTTTTCATTCACATTAACAGTGTTCCCCGTTTCAGTCGTGTTTCTGTTCATTTCATCTATCATTTGCATGTCCAGACTAATTTGACCGGCTGCCTAGTATCTATATGGTCAAAATAATATGTGATAACTTTCTCTTTATGATCTACTACTTTCTTATTGTTGCTCCAGTTCGCTTCAATGCAAGCTAAGATAAAATATGATATATTTTTTTTAATCTTTGCTTCTGATGGAGTAAAACAATGAAATGTGAACAATAGTCCCAGATGGAGATAGAAATGACTTTTAAAATGTGTCCCAATTAGTGTTGGCATTGCATTTAGTGTTTTACATATGATGTGTCAATTCCTCAATAATGCGTTGCAAAACCATGGAGGGCATGGAGATGAGGTGGTTGTGTTTTGTGTCTGCAGTTACCCTCACCATAACTATTACTTTTTCCTCTCTAGGAACATCTGTCTGTGAGCCACAACAGCCTGACAACATTACATGGAGAACTTTCCAGCCTGCCCAATTTGAGGGTAACCCAAACAGTCACACACACACAAAAAACAAGGCAACATCGTCAACATTTTCATCAAGGGAGGAAATCCCTCCCTTGTTTTAGACAGAGTAAAAAAAAAACTTTTTCTTTCTTTATTTTAATTATTTATTTTTGTCTTTATTGTCGCTCAAACAACGGTTACTTTTTGGAAATATAATGAAATGCCCGCTAAAATCCTTGTTTAACTGATTGACCTTATACTAAAGAAGGGTTCTATGGTGTTCTCTGTGTGCAGGCAGTGGTCGCCAGAGCCAACAACTTGAAAAACTCTGGGGTTCCCGATGACATCTTCCAGCTGGATGACCTATCAGTGCTGGTACGCTAACTGCTATTAGCAATCTCTCTATCTTCTGTTAGCTGTTGCTAGCTTCTCGTTGATGTCTCTAATTTCTCTAAGCTTTTGATTGCCCCTGTTTGCTCAGCAGTCTTAAATATAAAATAAAGAAAAAAATATTGAGAACTCCTCTGTATCACAAAGAGGACAATATGGGCTTTCACTTTGCTATTATTATTATTATTCTTAATGTTCATTATTTCTTGCAACGCTGAAATATTGTCTGCAAAGAAAAATGGAGTCCAAACTGGGTTGATATCGTGTAGTCTGATTCCGGCATCAAGACACCACTTCGGACTCTTGCGATTATTTCTTAAATTTTCTAGCCTGCATGAGTAGCCAAACTAATTATCGTTTTACGACTACTAAAATAAGTGTTAGTTGCAGCCTTATCACATCTCTCAGTGCTGGTAAAATAGCTTCCCTGTTTCTAGCCTCTCTTAGCAGTGTCATGCCTGTAGTCGCCCTCTGACAGTCATAGCCTGTACAACCTGTATCATGCCGTTTCCACAAACATTTGTGTTGATTTGCTTTAAACATATTAGCAGCGTGTTTAAGTGGTGCACTGTTGCCGTGGCAACGTGTAACTCATAAAGAGGACACTTTCCCAATTTCCACCATGGTCAGATGTTTAGAGTGAATGTTATCTTTCAGGACCTAAACATGATGCCTGCGTAACTGGTTTTCCTCAAGAGTTCTGGTATAGTTTTTAAGATCATGATAATACAAGACAAGTTATATGTTTGTATTGCGTAGCTACAGATTAGCGCAATATCAAAGACTAAGATACTCCTTACTGATGGAAAGAAAACCCTTTCTTCCATCGGCATGTTGAAGCTGTTTCCTGTTTTATTGAGAGGAAGGGTGGTTGAAGTTACTTGACAGATTAGCTGTTGCTAGCCCTGAAATGGCATGGTTTGAAAGGAAACTATTTGTGTGCTTCTTCCTCTTTTTTTTCAAATGAACCTTTGTCCATATATATATGGTTCTGGCCTCGAACCCAATGGCCAAAGTCTACCTGTAGCATCCTTGAGCAAATTGCATAATTTTGTTTTTTGAGAATTATGATGTACCACACATACCGTTTTAGTCAACATCAAGACTTGATTTAGTTCTTGAAAGGGTGCCTTGAACTTGATAGCCACGCTATAGAGTGAATGTGAAGTTGTCATTACTCTTCTGATTTTGGGGTTGAACGCCCCATGTTTATAGGTTGGTGTTGGTTCTGTCTCACAAGATGGCGCCCGGCGTGGCCGTTGCTACACGTTCCTTATTGTACCGTCTCCATATTGGCTCATGTCGCAAAACTCTGCCCACCCTACACCCTTCACCTACTTCTCCGCTCCCACCCCCCACCAGGACTTGAGCTTCAACCAGCTGACGGAGGTTCCCCGGGACCTGGAGAACAGCAGGAACATGCTGGTGCTCAATCTGAGTCACAACGCCATGGAGGCCATCCCCAATCAGCTGTTCATCAACCTGACCGACCTGCTGTACCTGGACCTGGGAGACAACAAGCTGGACAGCCTGCCACCACAGATGAGGCGCCTGGTGCACCTCCAGACGCTCGTCCTCAACAACAACCCGCTCATGCACGCCCAGCTACGGTAAACAAAGCGGTCCTCCTGTCTGAAATAGTTTTTGTGGACGAACGAAAGTATAGGCATTGAGCACATTTTCATTTGTGATTCTGAGCCAGAAAGAAACAACAACAACTAGACAGGTCCCTCGACATGAAGAGATTTCTGACGTGTGTGTGTGTGTGCGTGTGTGTGTGAGTAGCCAGCTGCCTGCCATGGTTGCTCTACAGACCCTCCACCTGCGAAACACCCAGAGGACCCAGAGCAACATGCCCACCAGTCTGGAGGGCCTCACACACCTATCAGGTACACACGCACACACAAACACACTCAAATGTTGTTTTTATTAACAAGTTGTGTTGTACACATCCATTTTGGATAAATAACGTGCAGGGTTGCCAGTATGGGCTACATTTTGCAAAATTCATGTGATTAGTACTCAGCCAACGTGCCAGTACGAGTTCTATGCTGACATTGCGATGTAGATATCCTTTATGAGCCCCCACAGCACCTCTCCCTTGAGCCCTTCCCTCCCTCTCACACCCACTCTCCTCTCCTCGCTGTCTCTCTCTGTTGCGTTCTGCCAGACGTGGACCTGTCCTGCAACGACCTGAGCCGGGTGCCCGAGTGCCTGTACACGTTGGGCAGCCTGAAGAGGCTCAACCTGAGCGGCAACCAGATCACGGAGCTGTCCCTCTGCATCGACCAGTGGACCCAGCTGGAGACGCTCAACCTCAGCCGCAACCAGCTCACCTCACTGCCTGTAAGAACCAGCACCAGCATGCACAAACCCCCCCCCCTCCCCCCATTCATATTATATCATAGCCCTAAAGGTTATACTTAGAATTAAAGTAATGCTTTAATTTTAAGATTGAAGTATATACTTAGAATTAGAAAGTAGCTATTTACTTGTTTGCACAGACAAAATGGCAGGTTCACAGCCAAACAGCCCATAATTCACAGTGCCTGCATTGTTCTCTTGTTGAAATCGGCGTGTCTGACATCCGTTGACAGCACAATGTGAACAAGCCCATTTTTATTTAGTTTTAAGTATATCTGTGCCTTAACCCCCCTCTGTCCTCCGCACGTCTCTCCTGTCAACATTTAAGACCCCTGATCCCTGGCCAATAGAGATAGAACAAATAGATTCATTTTTTTGTGATGCTTTGGTTGGCCCCAGTGTGACTCTAAACCCTGACAGAAAATTTTAAATTCTTGTTGTTTCTTCACTTCGCCATTCAGTCGGCCATTTGCAAGCTGTCCAAGCTGAAGAAGCTGTATGTGAACTCTAACAAGCTGGATTTTGATGGGGTTCCGTCTGGAGTGGGAAAGCTGGTCAGCCTCACAGAGTTTATGGCTGCCAACAACAACCTGGAGCTCATCCCTGAGGGGCTATGCAGGTGGGACACACACACACACACACACACACACACACACACACACACACACACACACACACACACACACACACACACACACACACACACACACACACACACACACACACACACACACGATGCCTGAACCAAGATGATAGATATTAACTTAATAATTGATATGGTAATCGATGTGCTTCCAGCCTATATTAAAGATAATAGGTTGATTGCTCGATTACACAATAAGAAAGCTGCAACCTGAGTGATACATTTTAAACGCAGTTGTCTGACAAGGAGCAGGCATGCACATGGAAAATCGTAGTAATGCCAAGTGTGATGTATTTATTGTGTAGGTGTGGTAAGCTGAAGAAGCTGGTGCTCAACAAGAACCGACTGGTCACGTTACCTGAAGCCGTCCACTTCCTCACCGACCTAGAGGTAAACCAATCCTACCTCCACCACCCCCCCCCCTCCCACCGCTGCTGCAGTCCTACTTCCACCATCCCCATCGGCCCCCACACTCAACACCCCAACCCAACCTCCCCCACAGCAAGCATCACCCCGATCCATCCTACCCATCTCCACCATCCTTACCACCACCCAACCTCCGCCCTCATCACCATCACGCCCTTACCCCCTAACTGTGCTTTCTCACTGCTCGCAACTTCTCACTACTCTGCGTTAGGGCTGTACGGTATGAACGGTATAGAGAGTACACAGGTGTGTATTTGCGCTACGGTATGGATTTTGACGTTACCGTGTGACCGGTGGATGAGTGCTTTCTTTTTCATATATATATTTTTTTACTTAACGAGCGCTAAAGAAGCCATGACAGACGAAAACGCTTACAAACATTAACTCAGACTTTATTTAGCATAATCACATTACTGTCGTCCACAAGTGCCGGTACGAGCTGCTGATATTCGGATGCATCCTGTCAAGCGTCATGGGTCCACCCTCTGTCTCGTTAGATCCTGGACGTGCGAGAGAACCCAAACCTGGTGATGCCTCCTAAGCCCGTGGACCGCTCGGCTGAGTTCTACAACATCGACTTCTCCCTGCCGAACCAGCTCAGGCTGGCTGGAGCCTCGCCCGCTACCATAGCTGCGGCCGGAGGAGGTGTGTGTGTGTGTGTGTGTGTGTGTGTGTGTGTGTGTGTGTGTGTGTGTGTGTGTGTGTGTGTGTGTGTGTGTGTGTGTGTGTGTGTGTGTGTGTGTGTGTGTGTGTGTGTGTGTGTGTGTGTTCAAACATTAAAATAACCAACACTTGACCCCCCCTCCCCAGGCGCCAGCCCTCGCGACCCCATGGCGAGAAAGATGAGGCTGAGGAGAAGGAAGGACTCGTCCCAGGACGACCAGGCCAAGCAGGTGCTGAAGGGCATGAGCGACGTGGCCCACGACAAGAAGAACCAAGAGGTAATGAGCCTATGTGCTCACCTAGTGGGTGTGCAGCTCACAGCTAGGTAGGGGTTAATGGGTTGGATAAAAGCGCGGTTCTTTTTCTCCCCTTGTTTCCAATAGGAGAACGGAGACGCGAAGTATGGTGACCTGAAGACGCGACGATGGGACAAGAGTTTGGAGAAATCTCATCTGGATTACTCAGAGTTCTTCCCAGAGGACGTTGGACATGTACGGATACCTCTCTTGGATGGGATTTTATCGAAATCTGCAATGAGTTTTCCTAAAAAGAAAATCTCAGTAGCTATAGGAAGAGAGGAAATAAGACAAGAAGAGTGCACAATAGTTATATCTCTAGGGATACTTTTATTCAACATGTCTTGCATCAATTTCTTTAAACATCTTAAGAGTTGATTGAAGTTGGCCATCATGAGTTAGGATGCTTACATGTAAAAAAATAAGATTCGATCTGACCAAAATATGTATAACAATTGTGTTGTTTCAAGGCCCTATAAAGGCTCTATAGCAGTGAGTTTGAGTAGCAACATGAGTGTGCTGTGATGATGTCATGATGTCTCCATCTGTCTCTCCTCTAAATAGATCCCTGGTGTGACCGTGTGGCAGATAGAGAACTTTATACCCATGCCAGTGGATGAAGCTCTTCATGGAAAATTCTACGAGGCCGACTGCTACATTGTCCTCAAGGTATCCCAAGAAATGATAACATTACAACATTGTCGCTCCACGTGCTAATTGCTAATAATACGGCTAATGCTATTACTGCTGTTATTCCTGGAAATGCTTTGAGCATGTGATAAGAGTGCCACCCCTGGTGCTGCTAGATCTAATCGAACTGCAAATTGCGCTGCTAGTGTTGTTACCGCAAATGCTAATACAAAAAGCATTCAATGGCAATGGCAGCCTCTTGCTAATATCGCTACTATTGACACTGCCAGGACCAGACTTACTGCTAAGAATGCCAGGAGAACCTAGTTACATCTTGTCCAGGACACCTTTGTACAAAAGATGTTAACCTCAAAAGGCTCTGTGAAATCCCACTCTTTAGAATGAATGCTATGGGCTTCTAATAGCCAATGGGACTGATGCTCATCCCATCACTAATAATATTGCTAAAATGACTACTATGCTCTTATTAATTATTTTACTAGGGCAACGGCTGCTACTACCGTTATGACAGCCATCACACAGGGATGAGTACATTCTTCTAACCTCCCTCTCCCCCGGTGCAGACGTTCCTGGACGACAACGGCGCCCTGAACTGGCACATCTTCTACTGGATCGGCCAGGCGGCCACGCTGGACAAGAAGGCCGGCTCCGCCATCCACGCTGTCAACCTGCGCAACTTCCTGGGCGCCGAGTGCCGGACCATCCGGGAGGAGATGGGCGACGAGAGCGAGGAGTTCAGCGCCGTGCGTGCAGTAGAAACACACGCATCACATGCTCGTACAAACGCATACACACTGGGAGGCCCAAGGCATCCGTCACTTCATATTAATAGGGGTCTGGTATGGGACATAGGGACTTCCGAGGGTAGCCTAAGGAGAGCCTCCACTTCGCATGTTCTACACAGTTCAGTCCGGCCTTGATCACATTGAAACCATCCATATGTCCTTCCATTTTGGGGGTTTTGTACGACCGTTTAAAGGGGATCACGATCGATCTAGAGTGATCAGGATAGTTTCGTATGCCCATCTGTGAGCTTCATCGTTGTCACATATCATTGAAATGCGTGTCAAAATGGATATCAATGCATTCGGGAGCATGTCTCAAACTCATTTTTGTGTGTGTGTGTGTGTGTAGGTGTTCGATAATGAGATCTCCTACATTGAGGGAGGAACGGCCAGTGGCTTCTACACGGTGGAGGACACAAACTATCCTGTCAAGTAAGTCAATACCTGGGGTTCTTATATTACATTTGGAATTTTTCTATTGGAATTGATCTGTTTTGGGAAGTGCATTGCTGAAGATACTATTTTCAACTCGAAGTTTACATACAAACCAGGTTCCATGGTCAATAGTGAGATGGTATTGGATAGCAAAACCAGTTTGGGCAATGGGTCAAATGCGTGCATTTGATGTCTACTGTGATACTTGTCGCGCTGTACCTCATTGTGTCTCTATCATTCTGTTATTAACAGGTTATACAGGGTTTATGGCAAGAGGAATATCCGTCTGGAGTCTGTGCCACTAAAAGGTTCATCTCTTGACCCACGGTGAGACCCACTCACTCACTCACTTCAGCAGCGCACATAATTTGTTGCATACACATCCCACACGCACAAGGACAAATATTTCACTGTCCCCCTAAGAGGATATTTTGTATGTGTGTCGCATACACACATACTCTCATCTCCATATATTCTGTGTTGCCATAGCAACCCTCTCACTTTCTCCTTCCCTCTCACTGCGGTAGGTTTGTCTTCCTGTTGGACACGGGCCTAGAAATCTTCGTGTGGAGGGGGAGCAACGCCACACTCAGTGGGACCACCAAAGCCAGGTAAAGAGAGAAAAACACCTGCACGTACACTCACTTTATCATCTGTGGAGGGCAGTTTGGTTTGGTGCTTTGTTGTGGTTGGGACTGGGTATTGAATCTAGATGTTTTACTATTGATCCATTTTGCTAACACTTTCATCGTTAGAGATTCACAGGGAATTCAGTCACATGTCATTAAAGGTCAGGGCATCTTGCACGAGGCCAATGGAGATCGAACCCAGTACCTTTCAACTGGGAGACTTGGCTATCCCACTGCCACTTGTTAACAGAAAAACCACTACGATGAAAGGATGAATTAATATTGGACATTGAGCAGAAGCAGCACAAATGATTAAAGTGTGAGTGTGTTTGTTTGTGCCCAGGCTGTTTGCGGAGAAGATCAACAAGAACGAGCGAAAGAGCAAAGCAGAGATCACCACACTGGGGCAGAGCCAGGAGCCCGCAGGCTTCTGGGAGGCCCTCGGTGGCCAGCCGGAGGAGATCAAGAAACACGTCCCGGATGACTTCTCCCCCGTCAGACCCAAACTCTACAAGGTACGACCCACTGACATGATGGGAGAGAGGGCCAATTGTTAATTGTTTTTTGACTTTGTTAATTGGTCTTTTGCAGGAACAGAGAATTGTGATGAGAGCATTAGTAAAATGATAAGCATTCTATAAGAAAAAATATACTGTCTATTTATGAATCATTTAAGTCTCTTGCCATTTCTTCCAAATTCTGCCTGAAATGTAAAACTAGAGGGAGCTGAGTGATGGCCGTGGGGCTTCCATGGTCGGTGGAGCAGCTTCAGTTGATTTAAGTAGACCGACTCTGGGACCATTGTGTACCGTATTCATGTGTGGTGATGTATTCTTGTGTGTGTGTGTGTGTGTTCAGGTGGGCCTGGGCTTGGGCTACCTGGAGCTACCTCAGATTAACTACAAGCTGTCTGTAGAGCACAAGGACAGCAAGGTCAAACTGGACATCATGCCTGACCTCCGACTGGTAAGGGAGCTTCTGAAGCTAGAGCACCCTCATTCACCCACCAAGTGAAGGGAGTCCTCTTCAACACTACCTGTTTCTGACGCTCGCCTTCTTTACATCTCTGTGTGTCTCTGTGTTACTCTGTGTCTCTCTGTGTGTCTCTCTCTCTCTGTGTGTCACTCTCTGTCTCTGTATGTCTCTCTCTCTCTGTCTCTGTGTGTCTCTCTCTCTGTCTCTGTGTGTCTCTCTGTGTGTCTGTGTCTCTCTGTGTCTCTCTGTGTGTCTGTGTCTCTCTCTCTCTGTCTCTCTGTGTCTCTCTCTCTCTGTCTCTCTCTGTCTCTCTGTGTGTCTGTGTCTCTCTCTCTCTCTGTCTCTCTGCCCCTCTCTGTCTCTGTGTGTCTCTCTGTCTCCCTCTCTGTCTCCCTCTCTCTCTCCCCCCCCCCCCCCCCCCCCCAGCTGCAGTCCCTGCTGGACACTAAGGGGGTGTACATCCTGGACTGCTGGTCCGACGTGTTCATCTGGATCGGGAGGAAGTCCCCCCGGCTGGTCCGGGCGGCGGCCCTCAAGCTGGGCCAGGAGATCTGCTCCATGCTGCACCGGCCCAAGCACGCCCTCGTCACCCGCAACCTGGAGGGCACCGAGTGCCAGGTGTGTGGAGCTCAGGGGGGCACACCCAGCGGGGGGCTCACCCAGCGGGGGGCTCACCCAGCGGGGGGCTCACCCAGCGGGGGGCTCACCCAGCGGGGGGCAGTGGGTGTTGTGAATGGGAAGGCTGTACTTGCTTTGATTGGGCTTCCTCACCACAGTTAGGTCTTACATTCTCGGTCTGACTTTAATGGGATTTGTTTTATACTTTTTGCTGATACTTTTATGTGATCTTATATATATTTTTTTATTTGCTACGAGTTATCTAGACATGCTTTGTGTTGTACTGTGATTTTAAAATCGTGACTTTTTGTGTGAGCCTCTGAGTGCCTCTCTGTCTCTCCCTAGGTGTACAAGTCCAAGTTTAAGAACTGGGATGACGTGCTGAAGGTGGATTACACCAGAGCCGCCGAGACCGTCCAGCAGGGCGGCAACCTACAGGGCAAGGTGAATGTTCGTGCGTTGTGTGCACTCTGACCCACTCGCATGCAACTTTACAACCTATTCAAAAATGGGAAAGATATGTCTTGCTCATCTGCCTCTTTTTGTCTCACACCCACACACACACACACACACACACACAGGTGAAGAAGGATGCGGAGCAGAAGGACCAGATGAAGGCTGACCTCACTGCCCTCTTCCTCCCCAGACAACCCCCCATGCCCCTCACAGAGGTAGGTCACCCAAGGCCTTTTTACACTGCCAAGCCGGTTCGGTCGCGGCTTGGCACGCCCGGCAATTTGACCGTCTTGCCTGTGTGAAACAGGGGGATAAAATCCCACGTTCGTCACAGCGCCGGCTTTCTTGGTTCACTGGAGAAGAGAGTCTAGACCTCTTTAGAATAATTTGCATACTCCCGAATGTTTATATATTTTTAGGAATGATGACACCCACATGCAAGAATGAGTTCACATCTGAGCGTAGGTTACAAACGCGATGTGCAAAAAATGTTGCTGACCACTTGTTTTTGATCCCGACAAAGGCCTCGTAAGGAACGTTCCTCTGCGTCTTTCTTGTAGATTGCACCATCTTTCAAGATGGTGCAATCCAAGCCCCCCCCCCCCCTCCCCTCCTGCAACCGCGGAGGCGTCTAATAGCATTTACATCAAATGAAACCGCCAATGTGTGCAGGGTCCGGGAGGGTAGATAGAGGTGCTAGCTCAAGCAGGCAATTTACCTCGGGCAGTGTAACCGCGCGGACCATGCCGGGAAAAAGGCGTGCATAAGACGGGCATATTTGGCAGTGTAAAAACATCTACACAGACAGAGGCCGGGTCTGGTCTGACAGCTGTTTATCTGGTCGTCAACATTCGTCACTGGGCCATGGGATAACTCCCTCTCTCCCTCCGTCAGGCGGAGCCCATGATGGAGGAGTGGAACGAGGACCTGGACGGGATGGAGGGATTCGTGTTGGAGGGCAAGAAGTTCGCCCGTCTGCCAGAAGAGGAGTTTGGACACTTCAACACGCAAGACTGCTACGTCTTCCTCTGCAGGTAAGTGTGTGCGTGTGAATAGTAGAAAGGTTAATGACTTCATGCTTGTTTCAGCCCAACAGACACGGCTGTTGCTGTTGCCGGTGCAAGTTCCTAAACCAGGCAACTACGCCCCTAGTGATTCAGATGAAGGTTGATAAAAAAAAAACCTGCTAAAAGCTAACTTCAACCTGCAAGATGTCCTTGTCAAGACGGAAAGTTGATGGAGACCAAATCATTTATTCAAGATGTTTTGAAATAATTCATATTTATTCACTAAAGTCATTTGAAACCCACCATAAAGCAAGTAGCGGTTCAAATATCATACAAGCTCACCGACACGATACCACCGCTTAGGTAACAAGGCACACGGGTCAACTTTGGGATCAATTTGCAATTGAGACGACTAGAAAATAGCATGTGCCCTCAACATGTTATAACGCTACATACAAGGTCTAACTCACGTATGTCCTTGGTGTGGGAACCCGTGTACCCAGCGGGAATTGAACCCCTGGCAGTGTGAATGCCGCGCTCTAGCAGTGGAGCAGCACAGGCCCAGAGTTTGCCGTATCTTCCTACTCATCAGCCTCCTCTTCCTCGCAGGTACTGGGTGGCGGTGGAGTACGAGGACGATGATAAGGAGAAGAAGGAGGGCGGAGGCGGAGGCGGAGGAGGAGGTGGAGGAGGCGGGAGGGGGGAGGACGATGAGGAGCGGCAGACTGAGGAAGACTTCCAGTGCGTGGTGTACTTCTGGCAGGGCCGGCAGGCCTCCAACATGGGCTGGCTCACCTTCACCTTCTCCCTGCAGAAGAAATTTGAGAGCCTCTTTCCCGGCAAGCTGGAGGTAGGAAAAATTGCTGTATATTCATGATTTTTAAAATTGCATATCAAGTATTGTTTTTTTTTCTTTTAAAAATGTTAAGCTGTTAGTATAACTTTTTATTGGAAAGAGAAATAGTCAACCAGTCTACTCCCTGTTTAAATACAGGGGACTTTTGCCAGCCATGTCTAACAGTCTTTGTGGATTGTTTTGCTTTCCTTCCTTTCCTCCCGGCCTCCTCTCTCTCTCCTGCCTCCCTGCAGGTTGTGCGCATGACCCAGCAACAGGAGAACCTGAAGTTCCTGTCTCACTTCAAGAGGAAGTTCATCATACACAAGGGCAAGAGGAAGCAGAAGATGGACGCCGCCCAGCCCTCACTCTACCACATCCGCACCAATGGCAGCGCACTCTGCACCAGGTGGCTTACTACACACACACACACACACACACTACACCCTTTCAACATCTTAAAATATATTGGTCGAGTCTCAAACATCTCACAAACCTTGATGACCAAATTGAAATTGAAAGTCTCAAACTATTTAGGGATCAACTAATTATGACGGGAATTTTCCAATTCCTGCCTTTCTTGTAAAAAAATAGAAGCTTATTTGCTAAAAAATAAGCTATATGGATATTGTTAAGATAAACAGTGGCAGATTCAAATAAATCCTCAGCGGAATCTTGTGATTGGTTCGCTTGCTAAACATTAGAGTCTTACTTCAGACGGACCTTTTTCTCCTGGTAACGTAACGCTTTCATCACAACACAGCCGTATCTGCGGTGTACCGGAAATGTTACTAGGTCCAGACGCCATGCAGGAAATGTTCTGGAACATTGCAGGGGAAACGGCATGTGTGAAAAGGGCTTGATAGTCGAGTCCCGCATACTTTGGTTACAAACTAGCTGTCTTAGTCTGAATCCCTTCCGTAACTTACTTGTCCTACATCTCAGTAACTAACCAGAGGATCTTCTTGTGTCTTTCAGGACCATCCAGATTGTAACGGACTCGAGCAACCTGAACTCAGAATTCTGCTTCATCCTCAAGGTGCAGCTTGGCCCTCACATTGCATTATAATTACAGCTATGCTATTGAAAACATGTAGGGATATACCTCACTCTGCTACACAGCACCAACACTAAGAATAGAACGTATACTATGGATACACCAAAGTGCATCAATGGTAGTTATTACACACAGCAACGAAGCAGGTAGGTGTCAAAGACCACTTTACAAACACTTTAAAAAAGACAGTTCAGAACGTAAAAATCCCAACAGAAAACAGGCACAGTGTTCCCCAAAAGCCTGCCTAAAGGTCCAGACTCCCCTTTCCTTAAAGGAAGAGTGTTGCAAAGTCTAGTCACCACCACCCCAGAAGCACGACGTGTCTTCTTTTAAACAGCAGCCGCTTCCTTTGTAAACGTGTGTGTGTGTGTGTGTGTGTGTGTGTGTGTGTGTGTGTGTGTGTGTGTGTGTGTGTGTGTGTGTGTGTGTGTGTGTGTGTGTGTGTGTGTGTGTGTGTGTGTGTGTGTGTGTGTGTGTGTGGCGGTGGTTCCCAGGTGCCGTTTGAGAGCACAGACAACCAGGGCATCGTGTACACGTGGGTGGGCCGCGCCGCGGACCCCGACGAGGCCAAGCTGGCCGAGGACATCATGAACAGCATGTTCGACGACACCTACAGCAAACAGGTGACCTGACCTTATCACCGCAGTGGAGACGGCAGGAGGCCCCGAGGAAAGCTTTGGACGGTCGTAGACATTAACAGAGGTAGAGGGGGGGTGGGAGGAGAAGAGGGGTGGGTAGAGGGGGCTACAAGAGGGGTGGGGGGCCGAGGACGGCGGTAGAGCGAGTAGAGGGGCTAGGGAGGAGGTGTAGGGGGGCTAGAGGTAGTAAAGTGGATAGGGAGGAGGTTGTAGGGGGGCTAGAGCAGGGCTGGGGGAAGTAGAGGGGCTAGGGAGAATGAAGACAAGGGGGTTCAACGGGTAGCTCCACCAGTGCTCAAAGTTGGATCTCTTGTGTATGGCTGTTGTTGCTAGGTGATTAACGAGGGGGAGGAGCCGGAGAACTTCTTCTGGGTTGGGATTGGTTCCCAGAAGCAATACGACGAGGACGCAGACTACATGAAATACGCTCGACTCTTCAGGTGAGCTGCACACTCACTCCTCTAACTTAAAAATACATTTGGTTAGCTGTTCCCCCTAGATGAGCTCCTTGCGGTCACCATAGCACAGTCATACCACTTATCAACATGACCTGAAATACTGGCCTATTTAGGTCATTTAAGGTCACTATGAGCCCTGATGTTGTGTCGGTCACTATCAGTCCTGATGTTGTGTCGGTCGCTATCAGCCCTGATGTTGTGTCGGTCACTATCAGCCCTGATGTTGTGTCGGTCACTATCAGCCCTGATGTTGTGTCGGTCACTATCAGCCCTGATGTTGTGTCGGTCACTATCAGCCCTGATGTTGTGTCGGTCGCTATCAGCCCTGATGTCGTGTCGGTCACTATCAGCCCTGATGTCGTGTCGGTCACTATCAGCCCTGATGTTGTGTCGGTCACTATCAGCCCTAATGATGTCTAGGTCACTATCAGCCCTGATGTTGTGTTGGTCACTATCAGCCCTGATGTTGTGTTGGTCACTATCAGCCCTAATGTTGTGTCGGTCGCTATCAGCCCTGATGTTGTGTCGGTCACTATCAGCCCTAATGATGTCTAGGTCACTATCAGCCCTGATGTTGTGTCGGTCACTATCAGCCCTAATGATGTCTAGGTCACTATCAGCCCTGATGTTGTGTCGGTCACTATCAGCCCTAATGATGTCTAGGTCACTATCAGCCCTGATGTTGTGTCGTCACTATCAGCCCTGATGTTGTGTCGGTCACTATCAGCCTTTCCGTTTAGTTTTGCCACCACAGAGGCGAGAGGAAAGTGGTGAAATATAGAAGCTAGTTCATGACAACTTGTGTTATCCGCTCCAACCCAAGGTGTTCCAATGAGAAGGGCTACTTCTCTGTGTCTGAGAAGTGCTCAGACTTCTGCCAGGACGACCTCGCCGACGATGACATCATGCTCCTGGACAACGGCAAGGAGGTGAGTGTCGATGAGGAACAACACAAGTACATTACAGTACATACAGTACTAGGGGTACCAAGACGGTAGGACGCACGGCCGGCTATTGTCTTTTGCATACAACCCCCAACCATCTGTTTGTTCTTCCACTCCTCTTTTTGTAGGTGTACATGTGGGTGGGCACCCAGACCAGCCAGGTGGAGATCAAACTGAGTCTCAAAGCCTGCCAGGTAAGTAAGTGTGTGTGTGTGTGTGTGTGTGTGTGTGTGTGTGTGTGTGTGTGTGTGTGTGTGTGTGTGTGTGTGTGTGTGTGTGTGTGTGTGTGTGTGTGTGTGTGTGTGTGTGTGTGTGTGTGTGTGTGTGTGTGTGTGTGTGTGTGTGTCCCATTAGAGACCACGGAAAGATCTTGGGTGCTTTCCTCCGACATTTATACCAGAATAGGAGAATTTAATATTTTTACCGTAATGATATATTTATGTATGTATTCAGAACTTTTTTTCTGGTAATAATTATTATAAAAAAATATGTATTCATTATTTATGAATTAAAAAAAGTATATTAATTTTAACTAACATTTTTCTCGTTTCAACCCAAGAATTGAAGGAGGCAACATGAAATACTATTCTTGGTCACCACCAATTAGAATAAGAATATCTAGTGTGCTCTGCATGCAGTGTGTCCGTACGCGTGGGTCTTCAACGTGTGCACTCACCCCAATGCGTCTCTGCTGTGCAGGTGTACATCCAGCACATGCGTGCCAAGGAGACGGAGCACCCCCGAAAGCTGCGCCTGGTGCGGAAGGGCAACGAGCCTCACTGCTTCACGCGCTGCTTCCACGCCTGGGGGGCCTTCAAGACACCGCCCGCCTAGAGACAAATACGCCATGTTGTTGTTGTCGACCAGTAGGAAGATGAGGCTGTGGCACCCCCTGTATAGCTGCTAGCTTGAAGCGCTCATGCGTCATTTATCCTGAGAGGGAGAGAGAGAGACCAACTCTACTAATGCTACAGGTGTGTCTCTCCCTCTCTCTTCTCAAGGGGACTTATGAGGTTAGCAACAATCACATTCAAATGGCCAAATAAAAACAAAAAGCTAAAATTTGCCCGGATATTTTTATACTTAAAAAGGTTTTGTTAGAAGAAAGGTTTGAACGTCAACCCAGTTTTCTTTCTTTATTTTTAAACCACACAAAGAACGCGTCTACATACTTGTTGCTTATTTATACCCGTGGGAGGGATGGAGGTCGTGCTTGTAGTGTGAGGGAAAAGAAAAGGAAAAACTTCATGAGCAGCAGGCCTGAATGCAGTTGTTGATCTGAAGTAGAGAAGTGCTTTTGCAGCAGCTCTAGAAGTGTACAGAATATTTTAATCTAGAGTCTATGGGACGGCAAGGGTGTCCACCACCCTGAACATATCGGCCTGTCGAACATTGAGGTCATTATTATTATTTTCTTACCTGGTTCGTTGGGCGACATGCCTTCCATGTGGGAGGAAATGCAGAGTTGTCTTTGTCAGTTGGAAGTTGTGATGCAAACTTGTTTTATAATCGTTTTTTCTTCCTTTTTTTTTTTTTCTGTCTCTTTATTGAGTGGTTGACCAAGGAGCAGCGCTATGATTGGGTGGATGAGTCGTAAGGAGGTGTGTGTGTGTGTGTGTGTGTGTGTGTGTGTGTGTGTGTGTGTGTGTGTGTGTGTGTGTGTGTGTGTGTGTGTGTGTGTGTGTGTGTGTGTGTGTGTGTGTGTGTGTGTGTGTGTGTGGTAGGTATACTAAAGACAGACCTGCATTAAATGCCTCAACCCGGGCACTCTTAACTCAGTCAAAAATCCGATAATTCGGTTTGAAAATAGATAGATACATCCTGCTGCAACCACTCTAGTCTGATAACTAGTGCACATTTACAAAATCAGTGCATGTAAGCGTTGCGCAATGCCTTTTGGTTGGATTCAACAGTTTAAATTACCTGTTTGAATAAGCCCACATCAACGTTATCGTGCTAATCCTTGAACTGTTTCATGTGCAACCAGATCACCAAGAGAAAGAGAAATTAAATCAGTTTGCAACATGTATGCATGAACATTGCATGTATACATTCAACATACATACAATGTTCCAAAGGTGATTGCTTTTTCTTTTATTTTGCCTTTTTGATGTGTATTAATTTTACAATTGTTTACTGTAAGCAAATTCATGGGTTAAAGTATTGTATCAGCTTGGCTTGTTTTATCATTTGGGGAAATAGCTTTTGATATTATCCGTCTTTGGAATCAAGCTTTTGGCTTTTCTAAATGGGAGACACCCTGAATCATACAGACATATCTCCAATAATGATAGTTGTGCACACAGTGGGCAGATGTCTTTGGTTAATGTTAGTTTACCTGTACAGGTAACAGTGGGTTATGCTTGGTGTTAATCTGTGCGACATACAGCAAACGGAACATGATGTGCTTCTTCTAACCGCATCCATCTTATCTAGTTTCAGTCCAAGAACCAAAAAGGATGGCACATACTTACCTACACTGCATTTTCAAACAGAAGTGAGGGACTCCGTTTAGTATCTTTACAGTGAATTGTATGCCTGTTTGTGTGATAGATATCATGCACACGCTTCCGATGCCACCTGCAAATGCTTTATTTATGGATTTTGTAAGAAATTAAAGTTTTAAGTCACTGTGGTTTTCATCGTCTGGTTTTTCTTTCATTATGCATTGGCTATTGGAAAGAAAATTGACTCCATGATTGAGGAATAATTCTAAGTGTGTTCTATGCTAGACCAGAGGTTCAATCATTTTTGACCCAGAAAAAGATGTTGAATGAGTAAATGTAAAGATAAGATATCGCTTTCTGGGATAAGTTGCTCGTCACGTGACAATATGATATAAACACTGCTGTAACGCGGAGAGGGGCTGCGATTCCAGACAGGGATTATATTTTCGACACAACACCTAGTGTCAGGCTCGCCTCGGACGTCGCGCTCGTCCAGTGGTGTCAGTGGCGCCACTGATAGGCGTCTGGCCTATCAGTGGCCAGCAGCCTGTTAACGTCACCAAAAGTATCGGATCAGCTCATAGAACCTAGACGGCGGTGAGACTGCCACATTTTGGCCAACGGAACGCAAAAAAAGGCAGGGCGAGTTGAGCTTGTCCTGCGGTGGAAAATAAGCATTAGTCACTGAGTTCACTGAGTTCCGTGCTCTGATAGCCTGGGGGGGGGGCCGGGGGGAAACCTCCTCTGTATGCGTGTTCTGTGACAGCGCGGGCGACTGGATGACCTGAGGGTCACAAAAAGACTGTTACGGGGTGATGGGGATCCTTGATAATCCTTCTGGCTCTGCTCGTACTGTGTATGGTGTAAAAGTCCTGCAGAGGGGGGGCGTGGGGTGGCCAGGGTCTGCTCTGCTGATCTCATCACCCTCTGGTCCCGACAGGAGCTGTTTCTGTACCAGATAGATATAGCTCCAGTCAGTATAGTATACTCTGTATAGTGGCAGAGTAGAAGGAATCAAGGCTCACCCTGAATCTTCTGAGCTGTCAGAGGTGATATAGGCGTTGCCTTGCCTTCATCACCACAGTGTCCGTTTGTGTAGTCCATGAGTGGGTGTAGCTCCTGCGCCGTTGTGGGCAGAAATCCACCATCTCCTTGGTCTTCCCCCCGTTAAAGAAGAGGCTGTTGTCCTGGGACCACGTTGTCAGGTCCGACACCTCATGTAGGTAGGCCCGTTCATTGTTGTTAGTGATCGGGCCCACCACAACTGTGTCGTCCGCAAACTTCACGATTGTATTAGGGTCGTTGGTGCACAGGGAGTACAGCAAAGGACTCCCAACTGGGGGATACTCAACATTGGGACACCAATGTTGAGTATGAGGGAGTGTTAAGCGTGCCCTCCCACTCCGACAACCTGAGGCCTGGCAGTCAAGAAGTCCAAGATCCAGGCACACATTGATAGGTTCAGGCCCAGGTCATGCATGATGGTAGCCAGCCTGGTGGGGACTACAGTGTTGAAGGCTAAACTTTAATCTATGAACAACAGTCTGACATAGACACCCCCCCCACGATGTCAAGGTGGGAGAGGGTGGCTTGCATGACCTGAGAGATTGCGTTGTCTCTGGATCTGTTGGAGCAGCAGGCAAACTGCTGTTTCCAAAGTGCTTGGAAGAGAGGAGCATGACTCCTTCAGCAACCTCTGTAAGCAGTTACCGAGGTATTTAACCTGAAACTAGCCCTGAAACCAGACCAAACACTAAAACCTAACCTTCAATCCAAAAATCACACTTTATTAAAAAAGACAGATGAAATGGCTTAGGTAAACCAGTTGCATTAAGGAAAAATGCTGGGGGAGATTAACCGCATTCAGTTTATTAAAAACTTGGTATCATTTCCAGTTGATGATAAATACCTAATTATAATGGAAAGATATTTAAAGAACCCATACAAAGGTAACAATTAACGGACAGTGCCTGGTGGCCTGCAATCTCAGCTTCACATAAACACTAATTTTATTATTAAGAAATGTATGCCTCCACCTTCTCTGAAGTATTAATCTTTGTGCGAGTCAAAACATACTTGACTGATAAGAGCCTAATCCAACACGTTTTCAGGTAATATGATTTAATGGTACAGGTTGTAAAAATAAGAAGGTAACATAAGGATCAAACAGTGATGAAATATGTCAAGATCATAATAGATGATCCCTACCATCTATACCATCAGGAGTGGACAAGTTTCAATAAAATAACCATCCATCTACCTAGTACCTATTCAGGAACCTCTCCATTCCTGAATGTCTCCCACCTTTCAGAAACAGGAAGCTGAACACATTAAAGAGTAAATACTTTTATTGACATTCTCCATCTGCAAAAATTCTAAACAAACAAATTTCCATTAAAACTCAAAACAAAAAAGTAAACAAAAAATGGTAAAATCCCAATTTAAATGTTCAACCCTGTCCTGGAATCATAAATGGTTGGTGTGGTGGTGTAAACTGTAGCAGAGTGTTAATTATTTGTCGCAACAAAAATGTACACATTTCAAAATAAAAGGCGTTAACACCATTCCTATCCATTGTTCTAAATTAGTTGTGAGGTCCCTTTTAATATTTTGCACGAGGCAATCTAAAATGAAATACCGAAAGGCTTTTAGGCTACTTTTAGTGGGGTCTGGAAGTACTACTTCATCATTGGCATATAAAACCTGTCTGTCCTAATTCAAGGCTGTTAACCTACATTATATATATATTTATATACACACACACTTTTTTTTTTTACACAGTAAAAGTTAGAAGATAAATTGTTAGACTACGGGGATCCAAGCACTGGCCATTGTCCCATCCACAATTGAAACAATCCCACAAACTTTGCGCAGCTGAACAGCTGTAATCTACATCACACATAGTGTTCCGGACAAACTCGTAATCAAAAACTTCCAGCGTGAGATGAACGATTTTCTCAAGGGAGAATTTTTGGGGATCTTTCTGGAAGTTTCTTCGGAACTCAACCGCTCAATCGCTTTATCGCCGTATCATGGTCCCTTTGAGTTCACACCCGACATATTCTTCATAAAACTCCAGGGGTTAAGGCCTCCCTCCTCTCGTCGTCGCTGCCGTCCCCTGGAACATGACCCTGTGCCTCTAAACCTTACTACACTGCTTCTTCACCCACGCTCCACTCCTAAACGTTCCCAGGAGTTGTATTTGGCAGGCGAATTATTAGCTGTTCTTTTTAACCGTAACTTTCCACCATGCTTTGCCTCGGTTTCAACCTCTCCTCTCCCTTCTATCCTCACAAGCCCCGTTTCTCTGTGCTTTGATGTGAAGCAAAAAAAAAAAAACCCTGACTTTGGAGCCAACTACTCCATAATAATGTTTATTATTGAATGGTTGGCTTCAAAATGTTTCGAGATATTATACTTGCTGTGTAGCCCTCAGTCTCAAACGTTCAATTAACTCACTCGATACCACGCATTCTCAAACATGAAGACTTTGCAGTATTTGGTTTGTTTCCCTTAATAAAGTCCATTTCTAAACCCTAGTTACTCTACATCCTTTCTTTAAAAACACCCTGAAAAAACGTTTCGAATGACAACCTGCTAGCCCAGAAGCTGGCCCTAATAAGGCCTGCTTCCTCTTCAGACAAACGACTGCATTATCCCCGTCACCCTTTCCCATCCGAGGGTAACCGGCGAGCCTCGGTCCCCACTGTGGTTAGTGTGGCTCTTCATTAGAAGTTATTAAGACAGATACAAACATAGTTCATTAGGGTCCTGCTCCATTGCAAAGATATGTTAGCAATTCTGGCTGGAACGACGTGGCGGGGAACGCTATAAGCTCCCAGTACTCAAAGAAGACCGGTCAGATCTCTCGGGAGAAAAACAAACAACAAAAGAGTCTAACTCGGGTGAATGCTACAATTGTTCCCTTTCATTCTCTTCAACCGATTCACAGTTTATAGTTATGGGGGAGCGGCGGGAGGGGGAGGGGGAGGGGGGTGTGAGGAGGGCTGCTCTGTGGCTGTAATTCGCAGCGTGCCTCACAGCTCCAGTAAGTCTACTGTTGTGCACATGGACAGTTTGTTCTTGAGGAGAGAGCACCAGTGGAAGAGCCCCCAAAGCAGCACCTAGAGGAGCCCTGATACCGAGGAGGGGACGGGGCTCCGTTAAGAGAGAGGTGTTCATCAACTCACAACAGCACCGATAGTTCTGCCCTGGAAGAAAGAAAACATTAAGAACTCCTTTCCCTAATTGGTAGGCAGACAGGGGGGGGGGGCAGGGGGAGTTAGAGAAAGAGAGCGAGTGTGTGACAGAGCGAGAGTGACACAAAGAGAGAGGTCCACAGGGCAGTGCCATCAGGCTGTACCATCCTGCCAATGGTAGTTCTGCCTCATCCAGAACCGGCCAGCCAGGCGGGGGGGGGGGGGGGGGGGGGGGGGGGGGGGGGGGGGGGGCATGGCTCACCAAACCAACCATGAACCATGTAATCCATGGTTCACATGCATGCCTGTGCGTCCTGGCATAATACTCATAGGGCGGGTGAGGTCACGTTCCCGAGTGGTTCTGTAGATGATGGGGGTCCATCCAGTAGGAAACTTTGTATTCTTCTGTCCACGCTTCGTTCTTCTAATATCGTGTCCATAGTTAGAGTGGATGGGCGTGTGGGGGCTGTGCTGTTGTAATGAGAGGAGGAGGAGGAGGAGGACGAGATGGTACGGTTGGGGGCGTACCCAGAAGTATCTATGTCCGCTGCTTGTTGTGTTATCTAGCCGTATGGTCGGTCATCGGTGCCTCCACTGGACAACTGCAGGCGACGGCCAAGACGCTTCAACGACAATAAAGTGATGTAGATGAAGAGACATGTTAGATGACAGACGAGGACACGTCCTCCCACAACACGCAAGTCTAAATAAAGCAAGCTTGATGCAGGCGATGCTGAAGGTAAACAGTTTCAGGAATGGTTCATTTTCTCTACTACATTTCTGAATGGATTCTTCATGCAGATGTCACTGCAGAGACACTGCAGTGACATCTGCATTTATATCATCAAACAGTAATGGAGAACCATCAAGTGTGGGACAGCTCGTTTCTCCAGATACCAACACCAGGGGGCAGTAGAGACACTAGTCAGATACCCGATGTCTGTCATGCAAATGTGGTTGATTCTGTTAGTCGCTGTTATATCAAAAAACAGTAGGAAACTACGATCGGTAACTCATGTTTTTTTCAATATGATTGCAATCACACACACACACACACACACACACACACACACACACACACACACACACACACACACACACACACACACACACACACACACACACACACACACACACACACACACACACACACACACACACACACACACACACACACGAGGGGTTGCAAGAATGCAGCCCTCAGACAGAGGGCTCCTTTGAAGTTTACACACCGTGGACCAGCTCCATCAGAAACAGGTGTGTTTTCAACCCTGTCTGGGGTGTGAAGGAAAACAAAGACATGTGGTCGTCACGTGTGCGTGTGTGTGTGTACCTTCTTGGTCAGTTGATCAAGATACCCGCGGTGCGCCCCTCTTCGTCTTTGATGTTCCTCATGTTGTTCTCCACTTCGTCCACCGTCCTATGAGACACACAATGAACCGTGAGTGAGTGAGTGAGTGAGTGAGTGAGTGAGTGAGTGAGTGAGTGAGTGAGTGAGTGAGTGAGTGAGTGAGTGAGTGAGTGAGTGAGTGAGTGAGTGAGTGAGTGAGTGAGTGAGTGAGTGAGTGAGTGAGTGAGTGAGTGAGTGAGTGAGTGAGTGAGTGCCTTACGTGAGGAAGTCCCGGACGTCCTCCACAGTGAGCTCCCCAGTGGAGTCCAGGGTGAGGTCAGCGAAGCTGAGCGGTGAGTCAAGGGGAGAGTCCTGGGCGGGGGAGGACAGGCCGCTCTGGAGGTCCTCCGCCTGACCTGGGGGTGAGGGGTCGGAGGTGGTACATTAGACCACCACCATGCAGTTCTCTTTTCTACCGAGCTTTTAAATGTCTATACGTGTTTACGTGTACTGGTGCTTAGCAACCCGAGCTGAACCGTGCTGTATCGAAAACAACTCCCATTTGTGTTGCGTGGAAATTGTTCCTTGTAACTTCTGTAGGTCAATGCACTGATTAGATTGATAGATGTGTAGTCATGGTGTAGGTATGTTGCAGTTAAGGTGTGACCGGCGCCGCTAATAGAGAACTAAGACGTAGCTTATGTGCACCTCTCAACTCTTTTGCAAACATATTCTTTCCTGCAACCGTTTTTTTGCTTATTCTTTTGTACGGATTTCAGCTGACATTGAAAACAAGCTGGGGCAGATCCACAGAAAAATAATTTCGTGCAACACACGATACAGATCTTTACATTATAAAGATCTCCAAATGACTCCAAATGTGTGGCCACCGACACACAACCTCTGAGGTAGAACTATAAACACCCACAAGAATACCAAAGTATAATCCACGCTGAAGTCCCGTTTAAAAGGTGTCCGGCCACACGCGGGAGACGCACGTTTCCACAGCGGTAAAATATGTTAATTTGTAGGCGTCGATAAACAGGCTTGGGCAGGAGGAGGGATTGGTTTGTTCTAAAGCGTTTTACAGCCACTGACGGCACCCGCATAGAAATAGCTGGGGGAGTTATTGCGCTGATTTATAGTTCATAGAATTAGGATGTCATGAACTTTAAATTGACGATGAAAACATGGCGATTCCTTCTCCACTAACCAATCCATGGGTGGATTAGCTTGACTATTAAAACCCAAGACCCAGATGCAGTATATGGACTTCTCGATAGTCTAAATAGTACCTATTGACACATCCAACTAGATAGTTAAAACAACTTCAGAAGTGATTCTAGTATATGATCGACATGTATACCGATTCAAAATATTCTGCATTGTTTGGCTAGACATTCGACAACTCCCCCAGCCCTAAAATATAGTCAACCGGTCAACTGGTCAACTGTGTCATTTCCCCAGCAGCCAATAGAATTCCGGAGGTTCCAGCGGCAGCAGAAGGAAAGGGGTGGGGGGGGTTCTGGTCCGTTACCGTGGAGAGCTGAAGGGAACCCTCATGAAGCCTTCTCTGGAAGGTTGAGTGAGCGAAAGAATGAGAGAGTAAGCCGGGCTCAAAGAGAGGGAATTAGAGTTTGGAGGGATGGGGATGAAAAGGCAACAGAAGAAGAGCATGTGTGTGTTTGTGCGTCCTACCCTCAGCTTGATCCATCTGGTTTTTGTGTGTCCCGTTGGCCCGTGGTTGTGCTGTGGGGCCGTCACTGGAGACACACATAATCATTTCATTACAGCAGAGACCACACTATTTACCAGCTGGCTCGACCAATCACAAACTAGCAACTAGCGACACTTGGGCAACAAATCAGATGGTTGAACTTTTGTGTAAGTATGCTATAATATATTATAGCATAAAAAATATGCCAAAATATATATTTTTTATCTTTTTCCAAATAAAATAAAGAATACATTTGTTATCCTAAGAATCCAAAACATAATATATGATAATATATCCGTAAATGCATGTCAGAATAGTACATTTAGGGCGTGTGCGTGTATAGATGTGCCAGTGTGTGCTACCTGGCTGAGGCGTGCTCCAGCGGGCGGTCCAGCTGCAGGGAGCAGAGCGGCTCTGTGATGACCTTGGCCGAGAGGGAGAACCTCTCGTACTCTGAGGGGGAGATCAGGTAGAACCCTGAGGGGATGGCCACACACACAATAGTTAAGGAATTACAACTAAGTCAATGAGCAATTTAAAGTCCAAAACAAACGCTTGAATACAAAAGACACCCCCACACACCCCCACACACTTTTAAGCGGGTGAATACGAACAACAACTGAGTCAATGAGCAATTTATAGTCAAACGCAAACGCTTGAATACAAAAAGCTCCACAAACAAACCCCACAAAGAAAAGGCAAAAAGGAGTTTACGATGCAGTATGTGATCAATTCAAAATAGAACCGGGAATAGTAGACAGCTTCTAGCTTGGATTTCAGTGTTTGTTTACTTTATATATTTCTACCATCGGATATTAAATTAAATCATTATTAATATCTCATGCTCCTCTTCCTCACCCTGAGTGCATTCATAACATGAAATTAATACTATTAACTCTTCCTCACCCTGGCCAGTTTTGGTGAAGACGCAGGACGCAATGCCACTGATGTCTTCTTTCCGGATGCAGTCGTAGCGCACCTGCAGAGAACCACACCTCAGGTCAGATTAGCAAGATCTAGCAGTAAAGAATTATTCAATCAAATGAAAATTCTATAAAATGAAGACCAATGTATCCATAATACACAAACCTCCCACTCTGCAGACAGAGTGCGACAGAAGGACAGACACACAGGACAGTGAGAGGACAGTGAGACCGACAGACAGTGGGAGAAAAGGACAGTCGGCCAACCAGGCAGACAAAGGCCTTGGTTACACCATCCGATGGTGCAAGGAAGCATTAACCGTCAGGTCTGGACCGTCCCAGATCAGATTGTGCTCACATTGTGATCCCATGAGCTAATGTTTGTCCACCTGTGGTACATGTACCACTAGTGGGATTTAGAAATAGTCGTCATTACAATAATAGAAAATATACTAGTTATTTGTAAATAAATACATTATAAATATTGTTGTTCATCATATGTTTTCCATTAATGATTTGTACTGGGAGCATGAGCAGCTTTGCTGAAATATCTTTGCACTGCCTCTGACTGGCTGTGGCCTTCATGCAGTGCTAAATGTGTATCCGTTCAATGTAATGCACGGATAGAGCGCTCACCTCCATTGCTCTCCTCGACAATGCATGTCTGATGGGAGCTCTACCTCTACATTCAAACATCCGGAACGACTGGTCTTCTCATCCAACCAGCGTCATTTCAACAGATATATATTAACAGGATGTTTTTTTTGCGGGTAAATTAGCTCCTGGCGGACCCGTGTCCGGATTTTGACCGCCTGATTTCGCGTTCAAATGTCAACCCTGCGCATCCATTCAGAAAAAAACCATGGTAATCCCAACAGTAACCAAAGCCAACCCCCTCCCCTGACCTGGGGTCTGAGCGCCGGGACGTTGAAGAGGTGCATGTCCCCCAGGTTGGTGAGGCAGACCAGGGTGTGCTCGCTGTAGTCCTCCTGCACGGCCGAGCTCAGCGCCACCAGCGCCACCCGCCGCACGCGGCAGCCCTCGTGGGCCGTCAGCTTGAACTTGGTCTTGGCACTCACTTTGGGCAGGGAGAACACCTGGGGGCAGGACGGCTGGGTGAGTCAAACAACCCACTGGGGCGCTAACCCCGCATTCTATAGGACCCGGGTTCGATGCCCGCCTACGGCACAATGCAACATTGCCGTTCCCCTCTCCCTTTCTGCGGCGCTACCAAAAAAGCATACATCCCATAGTAATTTTTAACAAATGGTATTAATAAATATAGAATGAAAGACTACTGGATGTTGTTGTTTTTTCCGAGTGATCTCTGCAGGCACGACTAGAACCTAGGACGTCTCCACATTATAACTTATAGAAATATTGTCACAGAAAATCCCAAACCCCCACCCACCCACGACATCCAGAGACTAGGCGGGAAACCCCCACCCCAAGACCCTCCCCTCCGCACCTTGAGCTGCTCCTCCGAGGCGATGAGCACCGAGTGGGCGGTGCTCATGTCTGGCGCGGCGGCGAGGTCCCGGGACGCCTCGTAGGGCTCCGGCAGCGGGCGCCCGCGGCCGTCCAGCACGCAGATCCACACCACGGGGGCGCGGTGCATCAGCTGGATCTCCTTCCCCAGCAACGCCTCCACGCTGCTGCCAGCCCCGCCCCCTCCTCCTCCCCCCCCGCTGCCACTGCCCGGCTCGCCCCCCCGGCCCGGCCCAGAGCCAACACCCGGGACCTCCAGGGCGTAGGCGTACACGCTGCCCGAGTTGGTGCCCGCCCAGAGGGTAGGGCCGTGGTGCGTTCCTGGGGGAGGATACACACGGTATTGTGTGTTTCAGTACACAGGTGGGTTGTATACACACTGAAGCCGTTTAGTCCAAGCACCTGCCTGCCTCCAACTGCTGTATCTTACCAAAAACCTTGCATACATTTGTGAATATTCAAATATTCACGTTTTTAAATTAGATACAAAGTATATTAGTTTAAAAGTCACAGCAAAACAAATCCCCTACAGGTATCTGCTATCAAACCCGGAACCGAAAGGTTCTTGGTTAGCTAGCTAACCACTAGACTAGACAGGCTAGCTAACCACTAGACTAGACTGGCTAGCTAACCACTAGACTAGACTGGCTAGCTAACCACTAGACTAGACTGGCTAGCTAACCACTAGACTAGACTGGCTAGCTAACCACTAGACTAGACTGGCTAGCTAACCACTAGACTAGACTGGCTAGCTAACCACTAGACTAGACAGGCTAGCTAACCACTAGACTAGACAGGCTAGCTAACCACTAGACTAGACAGGCTAGCTAACCACTAGACTAGACTGGCTAGCTAACCACTAGACTAGACTGGCTAGCTAACCACTAGACTAGACAGGCTAGCTAACCACTAGACTGCCCTGCCCTCCTATGCATCTAACAGAAATGCTGTGCAACACTGGCCGGGGTGTGAGTGTTTCTCCTACCGTCTCGCAGGAAGGTGTCGGCGAAGCACAGGCAGCGGACCACGCCGGACAGCGAGTCGTCTGCGGAGCGTGGCTCGATGCGCCGCTGCACCGGGGCCACATCCTCCTGCTCCGCTAGAGCCGCGTTGGCCTCCTGGACCTGAACACACACACACACACACACACACACACACACACACACACACACACACACACACACACACACACACACACACACACACACACACACACACACACACACACACACACACACACACACACACACACACACACACACAGGTATTTTCCTACTTTTTCACCTTTGTGACATTGTTTAAATAACCCAACAGATAATTTTGTACAGAATGAAAATTTAAATGAATGTATTTCTTTCATATTCATTAGCACTAGAAAACATTGTGTGCGGGTTGAAATCTAACAAATGGGACTCTCTGCATCCTCTCTACAATGGGCCTTCTAGTGACATTCTGACCACGAGCCATGCACATGGGGCGGGACCTTGCTGGTGGGCATGGTGGTGGGGACGGGGCGCTTCTTGCCAGACACCCTGCTCTTGCGGATTCGCCGGAAGCTCTGGCGGAGAGACTTCTTCAGGGACTTGACCCGGGACAGCGGACCCTCCATGGCCAGGGAGTCATTCGGGTGCAGGGTGCACCTTCAGCGAGAGGAAGAGGGGGCAGGGAGAGGGAGAGAGGAGGCGAAGAATAGGAGGAGGGTTTACTTTATGGGACACTTTACGTTGTGGTTTACATTACAATCATTACATTTGAGGGGCCCTGGGACTGTAACCCTAAAACCAAACTGTACCCTAAAACTCAAGTCTACAACACCTTGTGTAAGGTTGAGAGTTGGAGGTTTGGGGTCCCACAGGTGGGCAGGTGGGCGTGTCTCGGCTCACCTGGCCAGCACGGCACTGCGACGCTGGTAGTCGAACAGGCCAAAGCCGTGGCTGGTGCCGAACGCCACCAGGTGCCACTCTGCGTGCAGCGTCACCGCGGTGACCGAGGCGGGGGGCATGCACTGCACCAGCAGCTGGGGCTGGAAGCCTGGGGGGAAGGGGCCCGGGCGGGCGCGGGGGTCCAGACGGCCGTGGCCCTTCCAGGTGAAGCCCTCCCGGTCCTGGAGCAGGTCCACCACCGACACCTCGACCTGGTGGTCCGACCGCTCGTCACTCAGAGCCAGGATCAGCACCTGGTCCCCCGCAGAGAAAGAAAATGCAAAAGAAAATGCATCACAAGTTTGTTTGTAGTTTTGTCACAATGTAAACAGTTAAATTGTATTCTTCCATTTATAAGTAAGTCCATTATATGATGCTTCTTGATGGTAGATAATTAGTAGTAGTTAGTAATGAAAAGTATGCCTGGCAAATTGAAAAACTGTGTGCATGTGAGATTAATTTGCAGCATACGGCCGTAACCCCACGACTCATAAAAGCAAACTGACTTTCAGCTTGCTTGGTTTTTTCCTAATGGAAAGCAGTCTACGTGAGACACATTGGGACTTCTCATAAACAATTGGTTTGGTTTTCCAAAGCTCAAGTCAACTGTCTAATCGAAGCAATGGGTGGGGTTCGCTAGTAAAACCCTGTTTTTATTATTTTGTATATTCAATTAGGAGACACTGTAATCCAAAGTGGCTTGAACCAGTTTGAACCCAACTGTAAATATATACATGATTTAAAAAAGACAAAAGCATTTTTTTCTTGACTTTTAAAGAAAACTTTTTATTATTGTCATAACTTGTGTGCAAGATTTTCTTCCTTCCTTCAAACATTTCCGAATGACCGCACACAGACCAGCCATCAAATTCAATGTTTGCGCCGTAAACACATGTGCGTGCGTGCGTGCGTGCGTGCGTGCGTGCGTGCGTGCGTGCGTGCGTGCGTGCGTGCGTGCGTGCGTGCGTGCGTGCGTGCGTGCGTGCGTGCGTGCGTGCGTGCGTGCGTGCGTGCGTGCGTGCGTGCGTGCGTGCGTGCGTGCGTGCGTGCGTGCGTGCGTGCGTGCGTGCGTGCGTGCGTGCGTGCGTGCGTGCGTGCGTGCGTGCGTGCGTGCGTGCGTGCGTGCGTGCGTGCGTGCGTGCGTGCGTGCGTGCGTGCGTGCGTGCGTGCGTGCGTGCGTGCGTGCGTGCGTGCGTGCGTGCGTGCGTGCGTGCGTACATGTGCGTGCGTGCGTGCGTACGTGTGTGTGTACCTGTCCAGCAGTTCCAGCCACCACCAGCTTGTTGCTGTATTTACACAGAGTGATCTTCTGGATGCCAAGCCTAGGGTCATCGCTGTAGGGGTCAAAACATCCCACCTACACACAGAAACACCCACACACACGCACACACCCACACACACACACACGTTATTGTCGTTAACGGAATATATGACGAAAAATGTTCTTCAACTACCTTTCTTCCATGACTAAGACGAGACGTTGACGAGCTAAAAAAAATTTATATTTGATGATAAAACTATGATGAAATGAAAGTTTTGTTTTCGTTGACGGAACGAGACAGGACTAAAATGTTAGTGGTTCGCTATTTGGACATTCAAAATGCATGATATTTTTGCGTCTAGCCCGTCTGTCCAAATGTATCCCGGGCATTCGTGGAATTAGAGATGCCCTGTGGCTTCAAGTTAGGCGGGAAGACAGACAGACAGACATTTTTAATGCTATAGACCCTAATAGGGTCTATAGCATATAACAGCGTTTTCTGATTACAGTTTAATGCATTTTTCACAATTTACCAGCTCTCGTTTTGAAGAGCTGAACAGACAAATTAACTGGAAATACTTAGCAGGTGTCCATATACCAGGGATTAGCCTAATTGAATTAGTTTAAAAGAGAAAACATTTTGACTGAAAGTAATGACTAAAAGTTGACTAAAATGTAAGGACTTTTGGTCGACTAAAACCGCGAAGGAAAACAATGACTAAAATGTGACTAAAACTAATAAGCATTTTCGTCTAAGGACTAAATCTAAAATAGCTGACAAAATTAACACACACACACACACACACACACACACACACACACACACACACACACACACACACACACACACACACACACACACACACACACACACACACACACACACACACACACACACACACACACTTTAAACTGCAGACACTGAATCTCTAATAAACACTGGTAGTTAAAATTGTAGTGTGTCCTAAATGATTACCGTGTCATTAGCCTACCAAACCATGACATCATCCTGCACCACTTTGAGCCTTTAACAGCAGTGACATCTCCGTTGTTTAGTGTGGTTCCTCAGAGGCGTGATAAAAGTAAATGAATGTATGAATATTTTTGGGTACCTCTGTAATGACAGATAGAATCTTAAATAAAATGTTGGAAGAAATGTTACAGATAATTCAAATGAGGCATTTATTGGCATTAAAAGTCCAAACCTTACTATATACAGCAAGTTGACACACACACACACACACACACACACACACACACACACACACACACACACACACACACACACACACACACACACACACACACACACACACACACACACACACACACACACACACACACACACACCAGCAAGGTGTTTTTATTCACTGGGGTCGTCCTTTATATGCCCCAAACGTCCCCTGAACACTTCAATATCCAGGATGGCATCCAGGCATCACTAAACACCGCCTGGTCGATGGCACACACATAGCCTGCTGGATCCAACCCATATACCCCCACTTCGCACACGTACACCGTGATCCTCCCTGGTACAGAACAAATAAAGTACACTTTAACTGCTTCTTGTACGTGCACTTTAAAAAACCATGCACACAG
The DNA here is from genome assembly GCF_026213295.1 of Gadus chalcogrammus. Classification (NCBI taxonomy): domain Eukaryota; kingdom Metazoa; phylum Chordata; class Actinopteri; order Gadiformes; family Gadidae; genus Gadus; species Gadus chalcogrammus. The sequence continues at coordinate 9,612,984 of NC_079413.1, forward strand.
ACGTAAATCCTATGCGCTCCGTAGGAATTCACACACACACACACACACACACACACACACACACACACACACACACACACACACACACACACACACACACACACACACACACACACACACACACACACACACACACACACACACACACACACACACAGCTGAGGGTTCTGGTTTTCATTACAAGGGGGTGGGGGGCTGTCCATCCATATGGGGCCGGCATTCCAGAGCTTAGAGTTCCGTAACCGTGGGTTACATTTGGAAAGGTAGGAAAGTTTTGGGAGGTTAGGGAGGGGGAGATAAAGAGAGGAGGGGTCTACGAAGACAAAACGGGGTGAGGGAAAACAGACATCGGAAGCCTGTGAGGGTACGGAAAGTCTGGTGTAGTAATGTAAACAAAGTAGAGGCCTAGTTCTCATCCTTTTACACACAAGGGACTTTTAACTTGAAGGAGGGTCACGCCCACATTTTAACGACACACACACACACACACACACACACACACACACACACACACACACACACACACACACACACACACACACACACACACACACACACACACACACACACACACACACACACACACACACACACACACACACACACACCTTTAACGTTGCTCTCCACCACGTACCAAGAAATGGATAGCGTATTCATTTGCATGGTGGTTTTAAGAGGTTTCTCTGGGACAAACCTCACGACTAACAATGTTTGACAGTGGACAGGAGGAGTTTCACAGAAAGTCTGCAAGAGCAAAACTATGCTAATAAATATAACAAAGGGAATCCAATACTTATGAAATATGAATACACAGCAGAAATCATTCAAGTTCAGTCCTTAACTAGCCTTTAACACAACTATGAACTAATACTAACTCGATTTGCCAAATGTCATTTTTTTTTCATTGAATATGCATTACGATTCTTAACATACAGAGAAACAGAAACAGTGCTGAATCAGAAGTAATAACAGTAGAGGAATGGAGCCAATCTGCCTCTCCAAGACAAACAGTGATTACAAAGAATAACGGCCCCCAGAACCAAACGCATTTAAACCATAAGATTGAAAAATGGGCCAAGGTGTGCGCATTCGCGCGTTAAGACAAATGCTTTTTTTCTGCAGTATGTAAAAGGGCAATTCTTTGAGTTCACCACTCTTAAGGGAATCTCTCTCTCCCACTGTTCCTACCTCTCCCTCCACCCCTCCCTCCCTCCCTCCCCCTCACCTTCCTGAAGGGGGGCCACTCGTCCTCTTCCTCCCGCCGGTCGTCGGGGTCGTCGTCGGGGCCCTGGGGGTCGTCGGCGGGGTCGCAGTCCGTGTGGAAGACGCCGGCAGTGGAGAGCTTGTAGATCGGCGTGAGGGCCACGCCCGATGCATCCCAGAAGCGTACGGTGCCGTCCTCGTGGCTGAAACACACACACACACACACACACACACACACACACACACACACACACACAGTCAGGCCCCCGGATGCACTGAAGGCAACCCAGACTGATCTACGGACGGTTGAGGTTATTATTATTATTATTTATAACACAGATTAATCAATTAAAAAGAAGGGAGAGACGTATTGTGAGATGTGGGACTGTTTGGCTTCTCCGTGGACATGGATATGACGAAACTGTGCAGGCGTGCATGGTAACGTGCACTCCCACTGGAGGAGCCGGGATGAGAATGAGATGAAGCTTCCGGAAAAGGAGACTATATAAATAACTGGTACTTTCTCACAAGCTCAGCTCTACTGGGAACATGTGTGCAAGAGGAAACGCTTGAGCAATGTTTAATGTCTATATAGTTCAATAATTGGCTGTGTGTGTTTGCGTGCGTGCGTGTGCTTGCGTGCGTGTGTGTACCCAGTCAGTAGCAGTTCCTGCTGTTTCGCTGACGGCGCCAGGTTTTTCCCTCCACAGATCGGCCAACTCTGCAAAAACCAGACAGCATGGATTAAACATAAATAATATAATGAAATAAAAGCCTGACATTTGCATTTCCCAGTACATACCACTTTTTAAACTTGTGCGTAAGCTCTACCTGACCAAACTCATGCACGGCATAGCTCACCTCAGCAGATAAGTGGGTTTTTTTGCAGCACCTTCTAGGGTAGTTGGGTGTACCTCCTGTACAGAGCCCTACCCTGAACAAACTAAGCTCTACTCGTCTAACCGATGAGCCACTTAAAAATGTTTGGTTTTTTTAGAAAGCTTCTACTTCTTCTACCGCTTTGCTTTTTCCTGATTCTATATATATATATTTTCACATAAAAACAAGCACCAACGATAAACACAACAGATACATTTGATTTAAACATTGACCGCTTCATACTGTAGCTCTGCTGCAGTTTATTTTCCCATGTTGTGATCCTTCCCTGCGCCGACCCCTTACCGGCAGAGCCCACTCACCCCGCGCTGCTGCTGCTGCTGCTGCTGCTGCTGCTGCTGCTGCTGCTGCTGCGGTGCCTGTCGCTGGGCGCGGCCGGCCTGCAGCACCCGGTCCCACAGCTTGGGGGGTACGCTGGAGACGTGGCACGAGCAGGTGATGGCCGAGGAGTGCAGCGGGGCCAGGTAGGGGGTGGGCAGCGTGGGCCAGCCGGGGGTGTGCAGGTCCACCACCACCAGCTCCTCGTCCAGCAGCACCACCACGGCCGAGGGCTCGTCAAACTCTGGGGGAGGGGGGCGAGTCGGACTGTTTAGAGGTGGATTACCCATGATGCAGTGCTACATTTTCTAATGATGCCATTGCAGTATGTAAAACCCACTTTACAGCAAATTCATCTTCAAACGACCGCTCCAATCTACATTTTGTTTTCCATGATTCACCAACTAGCTTTACAGCAATACCTCCATTTTAAAGTCACCCCCAAGCACATCGACATTCCTGGGGCAACTGACTCTTTGGAAGCACAAAACTAATAATTGATCAGTTGAACACATGTGCTTCACACGCCCCGGCCCATAACCCTGAGAGTGAGTCATATTCCGCCCGAGCCACGTGGGCCCCCCCCCCCACCTTGCTCCCGCTCCACGCTGTGGATGGTGAAGAAGTCGATGACCCGGGACGTGAAGTCCAGCGTGACGTGCTCCTTGTCCTGCTGGACGGTCAGACAGTGGCGGTCCCCGTAGCTCGCCCTGGGCATCCCACCGCTGTACAGCAGCATGGGAGCACTGGAGAGCGGGCCAGAGAGCCAGCATGAGGGAGGTGGATAGAGTAGCATGGACAGTATAGTCAGTATGGACGACCGAGACGGGAGAAGACTTGTCACTCTGACTCATGAAATCGCTCACAACCATTACCAAAGGATCTCTTCTATACTTTTACTAGTCATTTCTTTGTAGTACTTGCTTTGGCAATGTAAGGGTTTATTGCCCATGCCAATAAAGCTATTTTGAATTGAGAGTGTGTGAAAAATAGATTAATAGATGAAATGTGACAATTTTAAACATATATATTAAAAACAATATATATTGTGTTCCCCATTTGATTATATGTTCTCAACAATAAATTGGGATTGATCCTAATCCTCAATGGTGCTATTTGATAGAACCAGCCGAGAGAGGGGGGCCCTCAACAGGAGAGAGGGGGGCCCTCAACAGGAGAGCCCTCAACAGGAGAGCGGGGGGCCCTCACCCAGACACCGTGGTCCTCAGAAGGATCTTGCTAATGGCCTTGCAGGGGAACGGACCTGGGGACGAGGAAAGGAGCTCATTCAGTGACACCCCAATGTCTTCCAAGCCACCATTCATCTTCTTTCTGAACATTACAAAACTGTTTGTATCAGGCTTCTAACTGTTCTGACTTAGCACAATACGCATTCAACAACTACTCAAACACAATCACAAACAAGTGGCTGCAACTGAAGGAACATTAATAAACACATCCAATAGTTGATTCAATCAATATGCAGGTAAGTGAGTCATCGAGAACAGAAGCCAGGTGCAGCCCATCAATACAACAGTCCACCCACAGCCTCCACCAGTCAGTCTTACCGTATGGGATGGTGGAGGATACTGGCTGCTGGGTGTAGGGGTTACCGCTGGTAACCGCCCACACCGAGTAGCCCCCGTCGTTATGGGAACTGACGAACGACTTCCCGGAACGCTCCCACACCAGGCTCTCTAGTTGCTGCACGCACACGCGCACACACACACACGCAGAATCTCTGCGTCAAGGCTTTGTTGGATCATTCATCAGTAGACAAAGTCCTAATTTATTTATTGTAGGGATGCACCAAAACTTCGGCCACCAAAAATGGCCCAAAACATGGAAAAAAAATACCAAACATTTCTATTTTTGATGATGATTTTGAAAAAAAGCAACCAGTGAGGAATGAGCCAGGTGCGCTTCATCAAAAGAGAGATTAAAAAAGAGCCGCACGTAAGTTTGTAAACAACCAAATGATTATAGACAGATGAAAAAAGAGCCGAGCGCACCTGTTAAAATGAAGGAATGAAATGAATGAAAAACAGCAAAAGCCACATTCGGTATTCGGTTTCGGCCAACTGTTTCAGTATATTCGGTTTTGGTTGGGGCCAAGAAATTTCATTTCTGTGCATCCCTAATTTATTGCCTAATTATTTGTCATTTTATAAACATTTAATCCTTAGAAAGAGTGAATGGGAGAGTAAATGCTAAGTGTAAAAGAGTGATTTAGATAAAGGGATGAAATTGGTTAATTAATGTGGTTTGAAAGTTATAATTCATGTTTCAAGACTATATACACACACACACACGCACGTCATTTCCAAGACTCTTGACACCCCAAAGTCGGCGTGAGCGAGTGCAAGTGAGTGAGGAATACCTGCTTGCCCAGGAAGACGTGATCCACGTGGCGCGTGCTCAGATCCCATAGCACCACCAGGCCTCGACTGTAGCCTATCAGAATCACCCCTGGCTGCTGAGGGTGTTCCTGGAGAGACTCCACTGGCCCCAGAGACTTGCCACATCGGTAGTCATCTGGCAAGCTGAATAAACATAATTACATCAACAAACAAAAAGATTCAAACATGCTAAACCAACTCATGGAGAACTGTTAAAATCTAGTTTTGGCTCAATGATATGGCAAACTGAATCAATCTACAAACAGACAGGGGTTAAACTCAGTGACCAACTGCCTGTTCATGCTGTTACAGTTTAACAACACTCGACAAATGTAGTTTGTGGTACTGCCAACTCAAAATTGCAATCACATTGCTAAATGTCAATGATTTGATTAGGCCTAAAATCACATCAGCCATCCTGATCTACATTATTTTTTCATCACTCTGTATCCGTTACTGCCAATGTTAAAATACAGCAAAAACCATATCCTGTTGGAACCAGCTCAAGACCCGCTGTGTAGCAAGTCTACGTGTGGTTGAGAAGACTGTACAGGAGTGGAAACGACATCTGTTCACAGCCACACACACCAATCTGACTCAACCATCGTACACAAAAGTATGTGTACAGTGGAGCAAACAAGGTACGCCTACCTAGAGCTCCTGGTTGGTAGCTCAACTCGCGTGAAAGGATATTCAAAAACCATTTTGCAGCCAGCCAATGCTAATGAAAATGGGGTTTAAAACATTCAGTCAACCCATTGCATGATGTGATTGGTGGTTTTTGAAAAAGCATTGTCTGTGTGCGCGGATAGATAGGGAGCTCTATTTTACGGATCTTGATTGTAGAAATAGTGAGAAAAACTTTCGCCCCGTTTTGGCCAAGATGTTTCAGGTGATTGGCTCTTCCAGTTTAAAATTTACATTTTTGTATTTTGGAGTGTGTGTATAGCAGGCTGTTGCACAATACTTTCTTCAGCATTCCCAAAGTTCCCTGACAAGACAACGGAGGGACCCTGGTTTTCCATCAACTGGAGTTGAACGTGTTCCCCAATAGTCAATATTCCTCTTGTAGGCCAAAGGGTTTACAAATCACATTACCCATCACGCCGAAAGAGAAAGACATTTGCTAGAGGTTCCTTTGTTCACAGCTGACCAGCAGGATCATATCAGAAACCAAGACTAAATTATAGTATCAGAAGCAATCCCACAAAGAGAAAGATTGATTACCAAGCGTCGGATGAAATATGAGAAGATACTAGAAGAACACTATTAAAGTCAATCACGCGTGTGTGCGTGTGAACTCAATAACATACAGAAACGATAATCAACATGATCAAAATCCTAAAATCACATCAAAAACAATAACACACCGCAACAACACCATAGCCCATGCCAGGGTGTCCCCGCAGCACACGGGCTGAGGGCGTGGAGCTGTCCGCAGAGCGCGTTCATCCAGAGCTACTCCTCTCTGCAGAGATAACCAGGACACAACACGAGGCTGGGCCCGCGCAGCAGGGGAACCCGGGCCAGACACACATTCCTCAGAGGACACGGACACAGACACAGACACACACACACACACACACACACACACACACACACACACACACACACACACACACACACACACACACACACACACACACACACACACACACACACACACACACACACACACACACACACACACACACGAATGAGGGTTTGAGGTTGATGAGCGGCCGGGCGAGCATGAGAGACAGAGAGAAAGGGAGAAAGAGAGAGAGCCGCAGGAGGAAGAGCGGTGGAGAAAGCTCTCAGGGCACTTGGCTACAGATGAGGCAGAAGAACTACATAGAGACAGCCAACCAACCCCACACACACACACACACACACACACTCCATTTCTCTCTCTCGCTCCCTCAGCAAGGAAGATGGTTCCGGAAGCAGAGGAGCAGAAACATTGCAGACAAAGCCCTGCATTGTCCGTCATTCAACAAGTACTTTTAGGTAATCCAGCGTCCTGCTAACATGGTGATGAGCCTGTGTATGTCCACTGGTGATTCGGCTAGAGCGTTTCCCCAACCGGAACACCAAGTATTGGCAGCTGTTACAAAGCCTCGCAATCACAGGCTCTGACACACACACACACACACACACACACACACACAAGCCCCTGGGAGGCCTCAACGCTGCCCACTTCCCTCAACAGCCCGGTGTAATGAGGGGTTCGGAGATGGGTCTGAAATACACAGCAGACAGAAGAACGCCTGGCACGCTGGACACACACACACACACACACACACACACACACACACACACACACACACACACACACACACACACACACACACACACACACACACACACACACACACACACACACACACACACACGCACGCACACAGGCACGCAAACGTCTGGCTCCTCTATGGGCAATAATAACAGTAAACACTGGTCTCGAATGTTAAACCCCAAACACAAACAAACAGAGCGATTGAGAAAACGTTTGCAGATCCAAGTGTTTACATGTCTTGGGAAACAGTCAAGAGCTGCAATACCACTGTGTTCACTTACAAACGTAGCCATCCGCTGTCATATGAATGTATGCTGAAAGCATGCGGCTGTGTGTACCTCTTTGTGGGAATGAGATCCGTTTACTTTCAGGCTTCTACTCCAGACCAATTTAAAAGACGACCTGATGGCTCTGTAAGTCACGGATCTTAATGACTGCAGGAAACCATGCACGACTGACACCTGGAAATGGACCACCTGGTGGTGATGTTTCTGCCTAGATTGTATTTGTATTCCACAACAATGCAAGAGAGGCATTTCCGATGCGGTGCTATGCCGTCCCCAAGAATGCTTGTTTGTTTTTAGAGTCATCTCACAGCCTCTTCTGGTCCGTCAACACACATGTACCCAGCTGACCCCTAGTGCCCCATTAACCTCCAAGTGCGTGTGTGGGTGTGTTGACATGCCCAGCAGGAGCTCTGACACAGGGTTAGCACAGTGTTCCATCCTAAGAAAGTGTGGAAGATTGAGGGAGTGACTGTAAAAACTGTTCAACAGCACCTCTCACGCTACTTATGATCCTCATGCCATACGCTGACGATATTTTAATGAATTATCACTCGTAATTTCGGCATGAAACATTGGAAATGAGTAACTGTCAACACAAGTCGCAAAGCTGTGGAAGCAAAAGTATAAACAGCGCTAGGTATCTTAAAAAGTTTCTCCCGTCACTTAATGTGCTGGATCTATACTGCATGTACATCCAGATGTCCCATATCCACAATACTGCCTCAACCAGATGATCTGATCATCCAAACATATGTTACTATTGTTAGTGCTACTTTGCCATTGTATGTTATTTTTTCATTGACCAGTTAAAGAGTAATTAAACCCATAAAAAGATGGTCCGTTTGGGTGAATAGTGTTGGTGAACATTTCCGTGTACTTTTTTTAAGCTCAAATGACAATCAGCTCTCCATTGCCTACACACTCCAGCTCAAGAGAATTTGACAAGAGAACACCTCTTGCACTCGCTCCTATGCAACCCAATGGGTCAGTTTTTCCTAAACATTTACGGCTGTCACCGATCACATTTTTAGAAACTAATAAGCATGTTCCCTAAAACAGGGTTTACTTAGCCATTATACAGCACTAGGTTAATGTTAGCAATTCTCTCCCATTGTCGTATACTTCCATCGATGGAAGTATCGAAGAAGAAACATGGCCAGCACGTGCTCACTCACCTCTGTATGACCTGGTCTTGGAGAAGTGATTGGTTCTCCCTCAGCGACAGGCGTGGCAAATCCAGGAAGTGGACGCCCCCTCCCTCGGTCCCGACACAGAGCAGGTCACATGACCCCAGGAGGAGGAGGACGGTGACCCGTGAGGTGCTGCAGGGACAAGAGACAGCAGCTTAAACACCCAGCGAGGAGTAGTGGACCCCGTCAAGTAGTGCAAGGACAAGGGACAGCAGCTTGTTTAACGAGCACAGAGTTATGGACCTGTGAGGTAGTTCCAGGACAAGAGACAGCAACCCGTGTGATAAGACAGAGCTCCGATTCACATTTTTTCAGTCACATGGGAGGTCATTTAATGCCCTCATAGCATCTTACATGCAACATAAAAAATGGACATAACATGTGGTGTGTAATTGCAATGTGGTCTATGCCAGACAAACGACCTGGTGAGTGCTGAAAATGTTGTACGTTTATATTGGAGCTGGAAGTTTATATTGGAGCTGGAATCAAAACATCACAAAGCAGACAGGAACAAACAAGAGACGAACGAGAAGGTCAGAAATGTCAGGGAGATCCTCAGATAAAAATGCACCTGCAGTTCTCGATGCCGGGCCTCCCTGGGAGGCAGTAACTACGCACTTCCTGGAGCCCCACCGTTGGCTCCCGTCTGGCTCCGCCCACTTCCCTGGGAGCCCCGCCCACCAGCTCCCACAGATGGATGGAGTTGTCGTCGAGCAGTGACAGAAGCCGGCCCTATTGGTTTAGAGGCGGAGGGAAGAGGGGGGGTCAATCTTTGCCTGCTAGGGGCATTGTAGGTACGATTTAAGAACTATTCTTCTATAATGTATGAGCCAATTTAGATTTTAGACCACTCTACATCTTGCCTGTCAATCACTGGTGCATTAAGTGCAACACCGAGCAGCGATGTGAGGGACTCAAGGGAATAATTCTCTCTCCATTTATAATTCTTGAATCTTACCTACAGCAAATTTAGCAGCATGACGTAAATATTTAAAACAACAGATAGTGCATCATCCCCCAGCTCACCTGAGCGGGCAGGAATTGGATCTGGGTGACAGCGGCGGTGTCTTTGTGCAGCCCTGTGAACTCCACGCCAGGAGCGCCATATCTGGAGCGGAGGGGGAGTCAAGGAGAAACTACACAGGGAGGGAGAACCGAACCCAGCCATGGACGCCACCAGCACACAACTACCTTAGTACACACCTACTATAGTGCACAACCAGCTCTCAGCAAGACTTGAAGTGCTGTCGCGCACTGCAGTGTCGGACTGCATTAAAGTGGACAAAAAGGTATAATAGGATATTATTTTTGAAACAAGGATCCCAAGAAGACATACTGGAGAGACATACGGAGATTAAGAGGAATAGAGAGTGAGAGTGAATGAGATGCAGCAGTGTGGTCATCTAAATGCAGTAAAATCTCTGGAGCCATGTTGCTATGGGTGCCATAATAGAGGAGTTAGCAAGCTAACGGCAAGTTAGCTGCAATTACAAACCTCAGATGACGCAGAGACAGCCCAGTGTGTGCTTATGTGCACAGGTTACATAGCTATCTCAACAGGAACCACCCTATGTTAGCTCAGTAAATTCAGCAGGGCTGTTAAAAGTAGATGCACTCCTACACAAGCCAGGCTAAATTAGGCTAAACTTTAAAATTCACAGAGGTTTCCCTCCCCACACCCACACAACAATATATAATATCCTGAAGGCGTCTTAATTAAAAATGCATAAACTGAGGGCAATTTAAAGTTGTGTGTGTGCGTGCGTGCGTGTTCCCCCACCACCAGTTCCGTATGCAGGATTTTATCGGTCTCTGTTCTGATTCCCGACATTCTCGCTCTGCCTCTCTAGGGTCTTGTGAAGTGCACTACTGGCATTCCAAACATTCACCTCCCCTCTTCAGGGGTCTTCATATTTACGTGCAAGTGTGTTTGTCTTTTAGAAGCCCGTTTACTCATGGAACATGAGTGTTGGAGCCATTTGATTTGAAGATTTACAAGAGTCACACTTATGTTGTTTTGGTCAATGACGCAATCACTGCGTGTCCCGTGCCTTAATAACCTGACGCGGGCGCGACACAGGAGACGCCGACAGAAATTGTTTTTCAGCCGCTCGGTACCAGGCCGTATCTATGGTAAAGGGTCAACGTGAATGGTCAACATGGAACACCGTAGCAACCCAAGACACAGGTGTTAGAGGGAAAACAAAAACAAACACGATGTTGGGATCACCAACACCTAAACAAGAGCAGGAGACTGTATTAAAAAAGGCGCCTTCTTCAGTAGAGGGGTCACCACGAATGGCACAGACCCAATGGAGCGTCGCCGACAAAGTTGGTAGGAATGTTTTAAAGTTAAACTTTTAAACCGCATGATCTTTGATTGACATTTTTCCATGTGGCCACGTCCTCTTCTCTGGGTAATTGCGTGCGTTTCTAAATCTACTACTCCAGTGACATGACTCAGGAGCATGTCAACAAGCCATCCCATCTCCTCTCATTTCCATCTACTTATGTCCAAACAGATGAATGGATTCAGACACGGGTTACGCAGGGAGGAGCAGGTCCGCCGCAGCCGGTGCGGATCAAACTCCCAACCGTCGGGCTGCAAGTAGAGAGGTTCCGGAAAGTGTGGCCTCCAACCTCTTTGATCCTCCCTGCAGCTCTGCATTTCTGACGGAAACCGTATAAACTGGAGGGTGCATTGAAACCTGTGGTTCTAGCCAAGGTAATTGCAGCAAGATCTGAAACAGAGCATAGTCGACTCTTATCATGGCACATTGTAGCTAACTCTATGGCCCAACTGAGACAAAAAGGTAAAAAAAACACAAATAAAAATCAATAAAAAGAACAATGAAAGGTTAACCCCATGCCAGACAGCCAAAGGCATCAATATGAATCTTATTGCTAGCGGATGTCATGACGAACATGAAATAAATAGAAATAGAAGAAAAAAGTCATCCATGTCCTCACATATTCCTTGCTGTTCTTGAGTTTAAACTGCAAGTTAGTTGTGAATCTATAAGCAGAGTTTTCTGTAAGTATATTCTACCGCCTACAGTGAATGTTCATGGTATCCAGTAATTCCAATGACTTTTCAAGGACAGACGCTCCTAATGATGGTTGGGACTTGTACTAGATCAGACGATACAGATGCGATGTGAAGACCACTGTGTGTTTGTTTGTGCTTTTGTTAATACGGTTACTAAATTAATAGCAGTATAAATTTCCACTACATCATTTTCCCTTCTAATACACTATTAGCCTTTTCTAGCATGCTGCGGTGACTGGACTGGATGCCTGGACTCTCCTCATGGTTAACCGGCCAGCACTAGATCATAAATGTAATATGATTTGCATGTATTTACCTGTATGTCAATTATGGCACCCATTGTACTCCTGACCATCCCTGGAAGAAGGGACCCCTTACTATGCGTTTCTTCAAGATTTCTTCCTTGCTAATTCAAGGGAGTTTTTTCTTGCCCTTGTGGGGGCTTGGGTAAAGGGGTTGTCATAAATAGTTGGTCTGTTAAGCCCATTGAGACTGTAATGGTGATGAAGGGCTTTACAAATAAAATTGAATCATAAAAGATTCAAAGTAAGACCTGTCCCGCTGTGGAGTTAATTAGACAAAATGAAGCCCATGCCAATAGTCTCCTTTAAATACTTTCCTTGTCACTTCAGGTGCTGGTTTCTGTTGCAACCAAAACCATATACTCTCTTCATTGAATTTCCATAATTTTCATTCGATCGCTTTGGAGAATAATTAACTAACGTCTTCTCTTGTTTATCACAGGCCGCCTAGCAAACAGATGGGAAGGTATCCCAGCATGCTTTATAACAGGGACCTCACAGACATGAGGCGTTCCACTCTGTGACTATAAAGATATCAACAGACGGGGGACGCGTGGTCTCTTTTGACTCTGAGCCAAACGCTTCTGGGCTGGATGTCTGCAGTCGACACGTAGGCCTCCTACAGGAAGACCTCCAACCCCTGCATGCTCATCCTGCCGCTTTGAATAAAAGCTTCCGCTGAATGACTCCAGTCAATTCCAAGAGAGACTAAGTTGGGACAAAATCAGACAGATCGACCAATTGGGATGATAGAACGTGACCTGATGTGACCACAGGTAGACCTGTTTATCCACAGCCATTTCCAAATGAGGCCAAGAACCAACTGAGATCACGGTTTGCTCCAAAATGACCTGGCACTCAGGAAATGCCCTCGGCGACAGTCGCCACGGCCAAATATGGAAGAAAGGAAAGAGATGGCAAAGGGACATAATATTGGCAGGGCAGAAGACGCTGATTATCCCGATAATCTGTGCATATCACACACACACAGACACACACAGGTGATGGTCAATCCAATCTTTGTGATCTACCGACCATGAAGACAAACAACCTGCTGCTAATGACCACTTTAAAACACACATGGAGTCACTATAATGACCGCTAATGAGTGAAACACTCATTAACACACATACACAGGGGAGCAGTGTGTGATGGGTCAGCGATGCAGAGAGCCGTGTTGGGAAGGATAAAGCGATTTCACGGCCTGAATACGCATCAACAGACAACATTGTCACACACCCACACACTTATCTCCACAGACCAAACTCATAGAATAATCAATTCATGGCTTTATTGAACTGTGGGTGGACGGCACCGAGCTTCTTAACCAAAGTGAGGTCTTGTGTCACATAATAAGTAACGCAACAATGCAACACAACTTCTGAGTGATTATCTCAAAGCCACACACACACACACACACACACACACACACACACACACACACACACACACACACACACACACACACACACACACACACACACACACACACACACACACACACACACACACACACACACACACACGTACGTCTTGGGTAATGGAGGCCTGTGACAGGGTTAGCTGAACAACTCCTCCCAGCCACTTGAGAAACAATGCTCTGCGACTTGCATCTATCCCCCCCACCCCTCTTCTCCCCTTTTCTTTTGAGCCCTCACACCCATACACAAGCACACAGTCCGATTGGCTGCTTTGAAAAGGGAGAGATGAAAGACGGAGAGGGAATGAGACAGTTGGGTCAGATTGAGAATGAGAGACTGTTTGGTGATATAAGGAGTGAGAGACTGTTGGGTGAGATAAGGAGCGAGAGACTGTTGGGTGAGATAAGGAGCGAGAGACTGTTGGGTGAGATAAGGAGCGAGAGACTGTTAGGTGAGATAAGGAGTGAGAGACTGTTGGGTGAGATAAGGAGTGAGAGACTGTTGGGTGAGACAAGGAGTGAGAGACTGTTTGGTGAGATAAGGAGCGAGAGACTGTTGGGTGAGATAAGGAGCGAGAGACTGTTGGGTGAGATAAGGAGTGAGAGACTGTTTGGTGAGATAAGGAGTGAGAGACTGTTGGGTGAGATAAGGAGTGAGAGACTGTTGGGTGAGATAAGGAGTGAGAGACTGTTGGGTGAGATAAGGAGTGAGAGACTGTTGGGTGAGATAAGGAGTGAGAGACTGTTGGGTGAGATAAGGAGTGAGAGACTGTTGGGCGAGGTAAGGAGTGAGAGACTGTTGGGAGAGGTAAGGAGTGAGAGACTGTTGGGAGAGGTAAGGAGTGAGAGACTGTTGGGAGAGATAAGGAGTGAGAGACTGTTGGGAGAGATAAGGAGTGAGAGACTGTTGGGAGAGATAAGGAGTGAGAGACTGTTGGGAGAGATAAGGAGCGAGAGACTGTTGGGTGAGATAAGGAGCGAGAGACTGTTGGGAGAGATAAGGAGTGAGAGACTGTTGGGTGAGATAAGGAGTGAGAGACTGTTGGGTGAGATAAGGAGTGAGAGACTGTTGGGCGAGGTAAGGAGTGAGAGACTGTTGGGCGAGGTAAGGAGTGAGAGACTGTTGGGCGAGGTAAGGAGTGAGAGACTGTTGGGAGAGGTAAGGAGTGAGAGACTGTTGGGAGAGATAAGGAGTGAGAGACTGTTGGGAGAGATAAGGAGTGAGAGACTGTTGGGTGAGATAAAGGGTGAGAGACTGTTGGGTGAGATAAGGAGTGAGAGACTGTTGGGTGAGATAAAGGGTGAGAGACTGTTGGGTGAGATAAGGAGTGAGAGACTGTTGGGTGAGATAAGGAGTGAGAGACTGTTGGGTGAGATAAGGAGTGAGAGACTGTTGGGCGAGGTTAGGAGTGAGAGACTGTTGGGAGAGATAAGGAGTGTGAGACTGTTGGGTGAGATAAGGAGTGAGAGACTGTTGGGTGAGATAAGGAGTGAGAGACTGTTGGGTGAGATAAGGAGTGAGAGACTGTTGGGTGAGATAAGGAGTGAGAGACTGTTGGGCGAGATAAGGAGTGAGAGACTGTTGGGCGAGATAAGGAGTGAGAGACTGTTGGGTGAGATAAGGAGTGAGAGACTGTTGGGTGAGATAAGGAGTGAGAGACTGTTGGGTGAGATAAACATTTGGGATGAGAGGGTTTGAGCCGAAGCTAGGCGAGAGCGAGTGAGAAAGAGACAATGTGGTTAGAGGGGGAGGGATACAGTGGCCCAATGCAAATAAGGAACTAATATAACCTACAAGAAACAAGGGAAAGGGGAAGAAAGGGAAAAGGGGACAGGCGGGAGGGATATACGCAGAAATGGAGTGTGACAGAGGGACACAAAGGGATGAGGAGTGTAGGAACACAGAGAAACACAGGGGGGGAAAACAAACCGATTGGGTCCAGCAGGGAGAGACGTGATCGGGGAGAGTCGACAGAAAGAGGAATCAGCGACCGCTGGCCCAGCTGGCTTCCATCAGACTGGCTGACCCGAAAACACACATGCACCCCAAAACACACCTCTTTAGTGGTGCGTTTGCATCTTGGTAGTGTGAACACACAGCTGAATGCTGCACTTGGTATTACAACCGCTATTATCCTCCTATAAACCCAATTTGAGTAACTATACCTTTCATGAGACAATAAGGAATATTTAAATTTCCATACAACAAGCAGGAGATCTCCAGTAGAAAAAAAATATAATACATTGGCTTGTCCCAACCAAAACAGGGGCAGCAGCATGACCAAGAAAACAAACGCATCCATCTTTTCCAGCTCACATGCCAGAGATAGAGAAAATACTAGGGACGGTTGTAACAATGGAAAAACACTGCAAGCCCTCCTCTGTGGTGGGCTAATTGACAACAGAAGAAGAGAGGCGACTCCTCAGAGTGGCCCATTGGCCTCTGGAGGAACCCAGAAAATATCTGGAAAGTTCTGGGAGAGAGAGAGAGAGAGACATGCCACAGAGGTCTTCTCAGACCAAGAATAGGAGTATTTGGTAGGGTACATCTCAGTACAAAGTACCAATAAGTTATTTGTATTTTGATTATGCTAACCATAATGTCACCAATGAAAACTGTGAAATCCCTCATTTTCATGCAGGGGCCGGGCTATTTGTTTTTCGTTCAAATGCTTTGTTGTACTAGAACAAAATAGACACCATACAGAAAAGTTTCAAGTTTTAGGAATCCCCCTCCATTATTAAAGAAATATTTTCCCGCCCAGCTGTAGATCGTCCCCAGTGACAGGATGTGTCTTTGTTCCAAACTGTTTCACTACATTCACATGGTTTGATAAAGAGTGGAACAGGTTTTGGCTACAGCACACGTTGTTATGCTGGCCGGGCTGAGGCCATCTATTAACAGATGTGAGAGTTATTCTTTGCGTTGCAATGAGAGGTGGGCCATTCTAAGTATATTAAAGCTGGATTGATAGTTGTTTGCATCAAACACGGATGATCAGATAAAAAGATGATAATTTGCATTTGTATACATAAAGATCAGATAAATCGCATTCTTGAAGGTTGCCAAATATTCTGAAAACACGGCCCTTCACCCTCAAGGAGAAAACTCAGAAACGCACCGAGACACGACTGGCCAGAACAGTGAAACACACACTGGCATGTTTATCCTTGCATTCGTGTCAATATTAGCGGTTCCGCGGTCGGCAGCAATGTAACAGGACGTCAAACAACATTTTAACGTGAATCAGCGCAAAGTGGCCGAGCATTCCAGCGACTTCAAACCGGCACCTGAATGAATACATAAATAAGTTGTCAGTTGAGAGAGGAGTGGATGTTGGGAAATGGGGTCACTAAGCATCTGAACAGCAGTGCAGGAGACACACTGCAGCTGGTTCGAGGTTCACACACAGAGCAAGTGTGTTTCTAGCAGTTATCCCCGTTCCATTTCAAAAACAAGATTGAGTAACAGCCCACCAGCCCCGTCTGCTCACAAGGGGCTCGTCCCACGTTCGCACACGCTTTTATGCTTCAGTTCAACAAGAAGGTGACGATTGCCATAGATGCTGGGCTGAGGAGTAGGTTACATTTCTGTCTCCCTCTTTATTTTTAAACCCCATTCAGTCTGCATACAGCCTCCGCATCCACAGCACTGGTTGTCTTGGAAACCGCCTCTGAAGCAGCCCTTCATTAAGACGAGACCTCGCAACAAAGCCCTTACTCACCCAGTGTGCACACACACACACACACACACACACAGGGTTAACCCAGGGCAGTGCAACATGAATTCCACAACAGGAGCCTAACTCCCCTGGATCCAGGCCAGCCAGTCTCCCCCTCGACGCACACACTCTCCTTCCCCGTCCCGATCCTCACCGTGTGGTCAGAACAGGGGATCTCTGGGTGTAATATGACTCTGGGCTTCACAAACAGAAAGGCAAGCAAGAAAAAGTGTGTGTGTGTGTGTGTCTCTGGTCATTATGCACGCATACAAAACCAACGGTGAGAAAAGTGCAGATATGGCGCGCCTCTGGAATTTTAACAAAACACCTCAGGGGCAAAGCTTTGAGATCCACATCGTCCTTTTTGTGTGTCCAAAAGTTAGCAGCCATCCATGTTTAACATGCGTTTAAAAATGGGTATGGCTTTATTCATTGTAGCTTAGTGGTTGGACGGCTCTGCAAGGGACTGGTGTTTGTTCAACAACAGCACTGCATCTCATTGTCTATCTAGGTCTACATCTCTTCCGCCTTCTCTCTCTCGCTGTCCGTGTTCACGCACGTGTCTCCAGCCAGAGCCTGGTACCACCAACCTCCCTTACACAGAGAAGCTCTCAAAGCACCCCACACACACACACACACACACACACACACACACACACACACACACACACACACACACACACACACACACACACACACACACACACACACACACACACACACACACACACACACACACACACGTCAGCCTCTGAGAGTCTCTTACACACACAATGCATAGAACGTCTCCATCCTCTGGCCGCTGTCGCATTACAGCTAAAAATAACCCCAGGCAAGTATGGTACAACAAACGGTTAGTCAGCATTAACATTATTGTATGCTTGACGATTTCATCGATGATATGAAGGCTTACATCATTGGTTACGGCAGTACAGACCGGTGGCAACTGTACTGCATTGCTGAACCTCCCTTTGCCAACGTGAAGCCAAAGCGATGACAGAGCAACCAGTCTATTTCGGTTTTAATACTTGTTTGACAGCAGGCTCAGTCAGAGAATGGCTTCTGGGCGGTATAGCCTACAAACGTAACTATAGAGTAATTTCACGCAACATTACTCAATGGAATTATCTGCAGCACATAAGCTGCTAGGGCACTAGATAAAAAATAGATAACAGGAATCGGGGTGGAGTTTTTGAATGAAAAAAAAAACGGAAAAAAAACCCTGTCACTCGCGTTTTATAGTTGGCTTGATTTGGCCGTGTGTTCTCAAATCTGTGTCTGGAAGTTCTGGCCGAAGCATCTGTGTTCGACTAATGAAGCGCATCTTCAGCAACTTAGAAGAATGTTTCCAGCTTGCGGCAAAGCGACAACAGATATGTGTTGGGATTGCTGGAGATGAGGGAAGAAATGACCCCCAGCTTGGCTCAATTACTCAATTTCCTTTTAATTAAAATGCTATCTTGAATCTCTAACACAATGTGTAGAGCACATTGATCGAATTACCAATACATAGCTACTGACGTTCTCAAAAACGATGGAACACAAAGAAGTGACCTACAAACACCGAGAGAAACAGAA
Organism: Gadus chalcogrammus; assembly: GCF_026213295.1. Lineage (NCBI taxonomy): Eukaryota > Metazoa > Chordata > Actinopteri > Gadiformes > Gadidae > Gadus > Gadus chalcogrammus. The sequence continues at coordinate 9,631,624 of NC_079413.1, forward strand.
TGAGGGAGAGACTAAGAGAAACAGAAAGAGGTCTAGAAGAACAGACTGAAAACATTATAAAAACAGAGGTATTAAGAGAATGAAGAGATCTATAACAGAAGGACCGAGAAAGAAACAGAGACAGACAGAGAGCAATGAGAAAGAAAAGGCTATCAGTTGGGTGCAGATCTGATGTGCATGGAGACAGAGACAGGGGTCTGAGCCCAGACAGACAGATTGGGGGAAGACTCTGGCCATCAGCCTCAACTTAAGTCTACTCTTAACAGCCACTTGGGCACCGACCAAACAGCAAGCCAGTATTCGGACGGGATTGACAGCGTAGAATATCCAAACGTGCCTTGATGCTACATTACCGAAAGGAGACAGAGCCAAAAAAAAATGGAAAATGGGTCAGTTTCAAAAGACGGTGTCAGGGCTACCAAACAACAGCTTACCGTCACATTAGTCAGAGACGAGAATAAAAGACAGCAACAATAGTAGTTTCAGTTCAGAAGTTAACAAATATACATTTGTTTAAATCGATCTCCCGTAGCGATGGATGACAAAAGCACACAAAGGGCAGGAGCTAAGGGGTGGGCTGTTACGATGTTGTCACACGTTATTCCCATGCGTTTGACAACATCCTTACACAATTGTCGCAGATTTTGTTATACATATCGGACTTCAAAAATAATTGCAAAAATCGTATTTTGTGATGGATACATTTTGACAGCACCAGACTTGGTGCCTATGGCCATGATGTGCAGCCTTGGGTCAAACGCCAGGGAGCTGGGCTGGTGGGGGAAGCCATGCTCCACCGTCTGAGAGAGGGACGTAAAGAGAGACAGAGAGGCCATTCAACGCCATAGAAACACAGGCAAATCACCAGAGGACGGAAAACGGCACACAATGAACTTTACGAGCCCTACTTAAAATCGTTAAATGTCATCTGATGTTATTTGATTTGTAAAACTTACATTTGAAAAACACGGGTAATGTCGTAAGCAGAGACAATGAAGGCGGGGCGGGGGGGGGGGGAGCAATGGTTATTTTTAAACATTTTATCCTTTGTGTGTGTGCACGCATGTGGGCAAACCATGGAGTCCCCTGGAAATTGTGTGTTCTGCTTCTGTAACACACCTAAATACCCTTGAATTTAATAACATGGAAAGTTGTCATCCAAACACTGAAGGAGATGCATGATGTCCATGCATTGTCAGTTTTATGCCAGCTTCTGCACGCATCTTGTTCACTTCAGGTAAAGCTTCTAAAGCTGCCATCCATCATTTGGCTACTGCATTGCCTTCATAGGCAGGACAATTTCAACATTAATGTAAATTCTTCCTATTTTTGTTCTTATTTTGAAGGGCAACTTTCAACATTTCAAAATCACTCTAGAGTGTAGAGCTGGGATTGCCTTCAAGGTCAACGGACTGCTTTGGAAGTTTGGACTATTAGGTCATGAGTTTGGTTCTTACAATTCTCACTATAATCCCCAGTAAACACTCATTCAAACAAGCAAGCACCCTGGAGAACTGGGTCTGAACTGTGGATTAAAGCTGCACTGGGTGAGAAACGAGAGCCCAAAGATGTGTAGTATGTCACAGAGGTAAAAGTTCCCTTACTGGGGTCGCAGGAGCAGCAAGACAACGACACACAGGTTAGGTCCACAACAGGCACAGCTGCCCTCAAGAGAAACTGACCTATGCGACCCTTTTAGCAGCCGGTTTCGGTGTGCCTTGGCTTGACAGGGCGATGATTGTGTAATGTCCACTTTACTATTATTTTGTGTGTATGTGTGCGTGTTCCTTCCAAGAACATAGATATATAAAATAATTATGTAAATCTTCGGCTCCTCCATTTGACAGATGCAGCATAATTTCTAGGACACACCCAGTTTAAATTTTGTATTTGGCCTAGATGTGTCGTTTTAATAACAGTAGGCATATGCGTTAGTTGACAGACTCTGCATTACTCAAGAGTTCAATGCCATGGATTCAAGGCCATATGAGCTTTCCAAAGACCGAGGGGATCACCCCCCCGCTGAAAGCACTGCAATAAATGCTACTTGATACATGTAGTTATCAATCAAGCCCTTGCTCCGGACAAATGATGAAACTTTCAGGAGCAACCTACTTTAGGTGCACACCACTTTTGGAGACGGGACTAAACACAGCAGAGTAAAGCCATACGTCACTGACAAAGCATCCAAAGATGCATGCCCCTGGCCTACATAATGGAACTAGGGAAGAAATGGCAGTAGAGATAGTGGTTTAAAATCGAACCTATGCAGACATTGAGGGGGTTGTGCTCATCAACGTTCCAATACACAATAGCCTGCTACTGCTGTTCCGGGACACAGAACAGTTAGTGTAATCAACGAAATCAACAAGTGTCAAAAAGCATTTTGGTGCAATCAATGTTTAAATACTTGCAGCTGTCAAGAAAGGCTGTTTGTTTTGGGATGGGGTTTGTTCTGTTATTAACCAAATACGATTTAATAACTCCCGTTTCAAACTTCCACACAGTGTTCAAATCTTTTTGAAGCCCCTTCAACTAACATTATGTGGTAGCCATGGTGTTAATTCCGCATACCACCCATTACAAATTTGATAAGTGCAATGTCATAGAAAATACTTTTTGTTAATAATGCAAGGCCAGAGATAGATACAAAGACGTAAAACAGTGAATAAATGAACTGACACCATCATAGATATGCGTCAAATATCAATGATGAAAATATTGCTTTTTGCTAATGGAAACATGAGGAAATATATGTTGCAGAGAATCTGCAGCGTTGTACAGTTTATTAAAGTGTTCTTATAAAACATTTGCTACGCTGGCTTCAGTTGTTTTTCGGGGTGGGTGGGGGGTATTGGATGGTTTCCACCGGGGCGCCCAGCCCAGTCTCGAATGCGATGTAGTGCTGTAGCGGGTTGTATGTTCCGTTACTTTACCTTGTTGAAGGCAAACAGCTCCTGCTTGATCTTCTCTCTCTGCGGGTCGTTTCCCTGCCGGCGAAACCTGAACTTCATCATCTTGTAGCCGGGGACTCGAGGGGGAGATAGAGAAAACACAGCTGGAGCGTAGTTACGAATCCCGTTTGCAGTTGAAGCAGCGCCACTCAGACAATGCTATCAAACTAGCCCATGCAGCCAGAGCTGGCCGACTGCGTTGCGTTTTAATATGCTGCTATCCTGCAGGGCTGCGGCGCTGCTTTCCCCCCCCGTCTCTCTGCACTGTTTGGGTCGTGGGTTTGACCACTACCCCGAGTTCACACGAACCCCGAACCTGCTGGCCAATGAGAACGGAGCAATCTGTGACTAATTATTCGGACCCGCCCACACATCCCAGCATTGTGGAATGCGGTTCTCGATTCATTGCGTGGAGGCCACCGTCACTGTGGTGTGCGGAGACGAGCGGTCGGTATTTATCAGTTGATTGTAGAAACGCCGCCCGACTGCCTTTTTATAAAAAGTAAAAAGACATTGCTTCATTGTTTGAGTTTCATCAGCCGCCAAGACAACGAACACATTTAAAAACTTAAACCAGCTTCAAGAACGTAGTTCAAATTAAACGGTTGATAACACACATGGGTTTTAGAATATAAAATAATGCACATTGACTGTATATGTAAAATAAACATTTTATTGTCAGTTGTCAATAACCAATAACATATTTGCATACGATACATTTGATATGACAATCTTATGGTAATTCAAACTAGTGCAAAAAACGCAATTTTACAAAGTTTTTAGGAGCCCTTAAAAAACTTAAATTGCAGACATTGATATTGTGTACATGACATTTGATGCCAGAGACTAGCATCAATGGCATCATGTTATGATTTAACAAATATGATAATTTTAATACAAATCAATATAATTTGAAACAGATTGACATAATAAAGAGCTGTGCGCTCTGCACATGTTGATATGTCCAGCTGAATAATATAAAGGCCCAGGGATAAATTTGCCTTAGAGAATGAATAAAAACCATAGTTGACTGCACACCCCTCTTTGTAATATTTATATGACAGGAAATCAATAAGGCAACTGTATGAAGACATGGTTGAAAGTATATACAGTATCTAAAAAATATACATTTCTTTGCAGCAGAGGTAGGTAAAATGTCCGGAGCTTTAAGATATTTGCTGAAGTCCATTGATTGCCTGTTTGGGTGTGTGTGTGTGTGTGTGTGTGTGTGTGTGTGTGTGTGTGTGTGTGTGTGTGTGTGTGTGTGTGTGTGTGTGTGTGTGTGTGTGTGTGTGTGTGTGTGTGTGTGTGTGTGTGTGAGTGTGTGTGTATGTGTTTGTGTGTGGGTGTGAGAGAGTGTGTGCGTGAGTGTGTGTGTGTGTGTGTGTGTGTGTGTGTGTGTGTCTTTGTGCGTGCATGCGTGCATACACACTCATGTGTGTGTGTGTGTGTGTGTGTGTGTGTGTGTGTGTGTGTGTGTGTGTGAGTGTGAGTTATAGCATGGTGATTTCACTGGGTGGAAGAGTGAGTCTCTTTTCTCTGAGTGACAGCATGTTCTCCATGTGCATGGCGATGACTCGACAAAGCTCTAGACCCTAGACACACACACAAAACTTAGACTTAGTCTTGCGCAAACAAATTGAAAACATTTATACACTTTATACACTTACAAACAACAAAGCTAATATTCTATTTTTAAGAGAAAACAAAGAAAAAAATATTTTTATTTTTGCAGGTCCCATGGCTACTTTATGGAAGCATTTATATAGGTGTTAGTGGCCCCTTATACATTATGTGAACACTCATTCCCGAAATTCAGCCTTGGTGCAAAATTACAGCCATTACGAGCAAGACCCACAATGAGCTTTCCACAAACGTGCCGTTTCTGCGTCTGTAGCTTTAAATGCTAATGAGGAGGAGAGAGGCGGGGCAAGGTGGAGGGTGCGGGAGTGTCCCTGAGCAGCTTGCGCTAATGTTCAAAGTGGATGTATCGCAATGGCTCGGAATCTTAACATCATCCGGAGGCGCACACAGCTTTTGGCTGTGTTCTGTAAAATATTCTAGAATACTCCGGGTGCGCCGGCGGGAGTCCTGGAGCTCTATATCTAAATAATATAAGATATAGATATCTATATAATATAAGATATATTATCACAGCCAAAAGCTGTGTGCGCCTCCGGATGATATTATGAATCTCAAATGACAGCGTTGGATTCTCAGACGTCTCTGTTTCTTCCACTTCCACGTCAACCAAGTACAGACTGAACCGCGACATGGAGGAGAAAGGGATCGTTGCCGTTTGCGGACTCCTGGTACTTCCACAACGAGACTCATACTAGGGGTTATCTCGGCCATGGTTGAGGAGGAATGGGGGGAAAGGAACTTTGGCTTTGACTCCTCGAAGTCCAGATTGAACCGTGACATGGAGGAGAAAGGGATTGCCCGGGATTGGGATGGTCTCTCATAAAGTTAAATGTTCATGCCATGGGACCTTTAACTGCTTGTTATGCTGCTATTATACTGTATCTGCCCATTATGGCAACCATTTCACTCCTGACCAACAATAGAAGGATGGGTAGGCGATTTGGAGTAACCAGCCAAGAGTAAGCTAGATTTTGAACGCACCCAACCAAAGAAATCCCACCCCTCCCTCAGGCCTCCCTCCAACGCCACTTCCTCGAAACACTTGACTAGCTTGCTAGCTTTAGCAATAGGTCTGCCTACTCTTGTGGAAGACTCCGGTCATGAGCAATGAGTGCACGTGGGGGGGGGGTTGTATAATGTGGCCTGTAGACATGTGAAGCCCATTGAGGCTCTTACTTTGATAAACAGCTATACAATTCAAATGTACTTCACACACACACACACACACACACACACACACACACACACACACACACACACACACACACACACACACACACACACACACACACACACACACACACACACACACACACACAAACCCACCTGCTCCAGCTGTAGCTGTGTGATGCGCTGGCTGAGCAGGTCTCCTATCATGATGTCCACATAGGGGTAGCTGGAGCCTGCAGTGGGCCGCTGGGTGCGTGTGGACTGCACCTCCTTCAGGGGGAACCTCACCATGGCTTCCTGAACACACACATAAACACAATAAACACACACACACACACAGACACATAATTAAACAAACACACACACACTCACACACAACACAGACACACACATACATATAATTAAGCAAACACACACACATATCATTATGCAAACACTCACATACATGATCAATAATAAACATCTCAACAAACATTTAACGATAAGCATACAATAATATTATTGCAAACGCAGCATTTACGCACAAGTCATACAAACGGACACAAACATTTTCATGCGTAAACATAACAATGAACACAAATGCTTGAGCACACACACCCTAACATATCGTGCACACAGACGCAGGCAGTAACGATCGAACCATCACACAGGGGGTAGAAGAAGGTACACTGATAAAACTGAATAATTTAGAAAACAATGATTCAGTGTTCATCTTATTACTTTGTTATCGTCCAGGCGACCATCCTTGACATAATGTTTCCATTGAACAAGATAAGACAACAAACTTTCTACTCGTCTTTGTTCTAATATATCCTTGGGAAAAAATATATAAAAAACTACTGAACATGGAGGTTCTCTACGCTGTACCATTCTAAAGAAATATATGACATCCTGTGACTATAATCAAACATATACACAAAGTTCTTGTTCTAATAAACTAGCATTGTAGTTTCTCACTGGTTTGTGTGTGTTTGTTTGTGCGTGCGTGTATGTATGTGCGCGCGCGCGCGCGTGTGTGTGTGTGTGTGTGTGTGTGTGTGTGTGTGTGTGTGTGTGTGTGTGTGTGTGTGTGTGTGTGTGTGTGTGTGTGTGTGTGTGTGTGTGTGTGTGTGTGTGTGTGTGTGTGTGTGTGTGTGTCTGTATCTGCTTGTGCACAGGTAACGTACGTGGGTGTCCTTGTTGAGGAAGTGCAGTCCGTCCTGATTGACAGCCAGGATGCAAGGGGCTTGGAAGGAGGCGGAGCTAGAACTCTGGATGTAGAAGAAGGCGGAGCCAAACATGGGGAAGGCACTGACGAGGCCTGGGGAACACAGAGCATTATATTGAGAGTATGAGGGGAGGTAGAGAGAGAGAGAGAGAGAGAGAGAGAGAGAGAGAGAGAGAGAGAGAGAGAGAGAGGTATGTGCTACCTAAGAACTGAGCGCGGGCCTGGTGCGGGGTGAGGGGCTGCACCTGCTGCATGTGCTGGGTGATCATGTTCAGCCAATGCTGGGAGCCCTGCTTACTGTAGAACAGGGAGGGGACACACTCCTGTACCTCACGGCTGCACACAAACATGCGCACAAACACACACACACACACACACACACACACACACACACACATACACACACACACATACACACACCACACACACACAAATACACACACACTTTTATTGACATGCATAGGTGTGCGTCTGCGTAGTGTTTGTATTTGTGTCTGTCTGTACAGTATGAATGGACAGTGTGTATGTATATGATTTACAGTGTATGCTTCATATCCATTCATCACATACATATAGACAGGGACACCGTCTACGGACAGACGTGTCCGTGTCTATATGTATGTGATGAATGGATATGATGCGCAGCCTATGTGCATTACAGAGTGGGCAGGTAGACGGTGTCCTTGGCACGGTGCTGCAGCGCGGCCAGCCTGGAGACCTGCTGCAGCTGCTGGTCACTGGCCTGCCCCTGGGGAACCACACTCATCAGGGTCTTCAGGAAGTCTGGCAGCACCTGGGAGAGAACAATACATTGAGAGAAGGGCGAGAGAGGGAGAGAGAGAGAGAGAGAGAGAGAGAGAGAGAGAGAGAGAGAGAGAGAGAGAGAGAGAGAGAGAGAGAGAGAGAGAGAGAGAGAGAGAGAGAGAGAGAGAGAGAGAGAGACAGATAAAGAGAGGGTGAGGGACAGAGTGAGGGTGATATAGATAGACAGAGTGTTACCATATTGTCCCTATAGTATATATGGTAACCATGGAGATGTGACGGGGTGTAACCCATTTGTAGTGTATATATGGTAACCATAGAGACGTTAATAGGGTGTAACCCGGTTGTAGTGTAAACATGGTGACCATAGAGACATTTATACGATGTAACCCGGTTGTGGGTGTATACATAGTGACCATGGAGATGTTAACGGGGTGTAAACCGGTTCGATGTATACATGGTAACCATAGAGATGTTAACGGGGTGTAACCCAGGCATAGTGTATACATGGTAACCATATAGATGTTAACGAGGTGTAACCCGTTGGTAGTGTATACATGGTAACTATAGAGACGTTTATGGGGTGCAACCTGGCCATAGTGTATGCATGGTAACCATGGAGACGTTTATGGAGTGTAACCTGGTTGTAGTGCATGGTGACGTAGAGCTCGTTGTCCAGCTTGAGAGCCATGCCCCAGATGACCCTCCTGAACCACAGGCTGTAGTTGGCGTCCACCGGCTCGGCCTCGGTGGCGATGTCCAGGATGTACTCACGCTTGTGGAGCGGACGTACGTTCTGACCTGTGGATGGACGGATGGACAGAAAGGCAAGACGCTTTTAAACTGCCACACATGCCCGTCTTATGCACGCCTTCTTCCCGGCATGGTCTGCGCGTTTACACTGGCCGAGGTAAGTTGCCTGGTTGAGCTAGCCTAATTTACCCTCCCGGACCCTTCACACATTGACGGTTTCATTTTGATGTAAATGCGATCAGACGGCTCCGCGGTTCCAGGGGGGATGATGCAGTCGCAAAAGCAAAGTAAACAAAGGCGTTAAAAGATGGGGTGATCTACGAGAAAGGCGCAGAGGAAGTGCCCTTACGAGGCTTTTGTTGGGATAAAAAACAAGTGGTCAGCAAAATAAAGAATATGTTGGCGTTTTTGCACTTTTAAATAGTTAATCGCGTTTGTAGCCTACACTCAGACGTGAAGGCATTCTTGCATGCGGGTGTCTTCGTTAATAAGAAAAATTAAACATTCGTAGAATGCTAATTATTCTTAAGAGGTCTAGACTCGGCGCGTAGCCCCGCCTTCTCCAGTGAACCAAGAAAGCCGGCGACGTGACGAACGGGGGATTTTTACGGAAGAGGATTAGGGCCACACATGTAAAAAAAAATTAAATTCTGACTTTATTCTCAGAATTCTGAGAAAAAAGTCAGAATTCTGACTTTAATCTCAGAATTCTGAGAATAAAGTCAGAATTCTGACATTAATCTCAGAATTCTGACATTAATCTCAGAATTCTGAGATAAAAAGTCAGAATTCTGACATTAATCTCAGAATTCAGAGAAAAAAAGTCAGAATTCTGACTTTAATCTCAGAATTCTGACTTTTTTCTCAGAATTCTGAGATTAAAGTCAGAATTCTGACATTAATCTCAGAATTCTGAGAAAAAAGTCGGAATTCTGACATTAATCTCAGAATTCTGACTTTAATCTCAGAATTCTGAGAAAAAAGTCAGAATTCTGACTTTAAAGTCAGAACTACGGGTATCTGTAAGGACCAACCTCCGTGGGAGAGACACTTTGCTTTATGCAGTAGGAGGAAACCTATGGAAAGCCAAGAAGGCCACAATCCGGCCCTAGAATGGCGCGGTTAAAGTGCAAGAATTCCGTACGGAATCCGTACGGAACTAATAGCCGCGGCTATTAGTCATATTGAGATGGCAGTGTGCGAAATACCCGTCAATATTCGGGGATGCCCTCATCCCCAGATTGTTCTCGATGTGCAGTAGCCAGCTAGGCCATAACATTACAATATTTCATGGATGCAAGCAAGCCAAGACAATCAATCTATATCTGTAGCCTACATGACAACACACACACACACACACACACACACACACACACACACACACACACACACACACACACACACACACACACACACACACACACACACACACACACACACACACACAGACACACACACGCACACACGTTAAACACAATGGTAAAGCAATAGGAGCCTGCATTGGCTAAAGTTGTTGGGATGCAAGTTATTTTATAACAGGGAGGGGCAAAGTTGTGCATTACAATGCAAACACGACCATAATTGGCACCGTTCTTGCGCACTCAGAAGAACATGAACTGATTAAATGCCAGGTATATAGCATATCGGAGACGGGCACACAATCAGTGCATTTGCAAATGAGAGCCTGCAGTATGACCGATCGCTAATACGATCAGACAGATAGCCAACATCATTGATCACATATAAGCCCACAACAAGCCCAACATCACCACGGCAGGTGCGCTCTCTCTCGCACATTCACACAATCACTCCAACTTCTCCAACTCCAAGGCAAAGCTGTTTCACTAAGACCACAAACAACCACAACTAACCAGCCTACATATCCACAACAATGCACAACAATCAGTTCTATACATTGCGTCTATCTTCTGTTTCGCGCACATGGCTAATTTGCATACTTGCACAGGACTGTCGGCTCCGCTTGTCAAAAAAATAGAACGTATTTGTGAATAAATGCTTTGAATTCTGAATACTGGACTTGGTGAGCCCTCCCTGTTATAAAATAACGTGCATCCCAACAACTTTAGCCAATGCAGGCTCCTGCTTTACCAGTGTGTTTAACGTGTGTGCGTGTGTGTGCGTGTGTGTGTTGTCATGTAGGCTATAGATATAGATTGATTGTCTTGGCTTGCTTGCATCCATGAAATATTGTATGTTATGGCCTAGCTGGCTACTGCATATCGAGAACAATCTGGGATGAGGGCATCCCCGAATATTGACGGGTATTTCGCACACTGCCATCTCAATATATAGCCTAAATATATCACTGTACTAAACACAAATGTATTTTCCACTAGCTAGTGGTGGTCATTACATTGTAGTGAAACTAGTAAAGACAACACAGCTTTATGTTACGGCGAAACATGGAGGCACTGCAGCTCTAGTCTCGACAATGCGTTACTTTAGTCTGGTATTTCTCATCAATGATTGGTTAGACAGCCTTCAAACTTAGTGGTCAAGCAAAGAAGAGGGAGGGCTCTTTCTGCATACCTAATAGCCGGAGAGAATAACTAATAGCCGGAGTGAATAACTATAGCCGGAGTGAATGACTAATAGCCGCGGCTATTAGACATTCAAAACCGTACGGAATCCGTACGGAATTCTTGCCAAACCGCACGGAATCCGTGCGGTTTTGCACTTTTACCGGCTTTCCATAGGTTTCCTCCTACTGCATAAAGCAAAGTGTCTCTCCCACGGAGGTTGGTCCTTACAGATACCCGTAGTTCTGACTTTAAAGTCAGAATTCTGACTTTTTTCTCAGAATTCTGAGATTAAAGTCAGAATTCTGAGATTAATGTCAGAATTCTGACTTTTTTCTCAGAATTCTGAGATTAATGTCAGAATTCTGACTTTAATCTCAGAATTCTGAGATTAATGTCAGAATTCTGAGAATAAAGTCAGAATTTAATTTTTTTTTACATGTGTGGCCCTAATCCTCTTCCGTAGATTTTACCCCCTCGGTTTCACACAGGCAAGACGGTGAAATTGCTGGGCTTGCAAAGAC
>NC_079413.1:9648177-9715677 GCF_026213295.1 Gadus chalcogrammus
ATCACAAGAGTGCAATTTGCATGTATACATTTGGTGTGTGTGTGTGTGTGTGTGTGTGTGTGTGTGTGTGTGTGTGTGTGTGTGTGTGTGTGTGTGTGTGTGTGTGTGTGTGTGTGTGTGTGTGTGTGTGTGTGTGTGTTTGTGTGTTCGTTAACCTGTAAGGTCTCAGTATTCTGAAGTAGTCTGGACCGTCGCTGCCACTCCGCACCATCTTCAGCAGTTTGATGCCTCGATGGGACACCGACAACACCTGTACCCCAGTCCCCACACTGCCCTGGACACACACAAAAAGACACGCACCCACAAGTTTAATGCATGGGGTCATAAGGCACAGTGGCGAACCTCACCGATGACAGGAAGGAAAAAAATATAAATGATAAATTAATTGAATAATTATCTGTACTTTACTTGTCTGTTTACTTCTTTGTACACAGATGATATGCATGTGTGTCATTTGTGAGCGTGTGTGTGCATGTGAACGTGCATATTTGTGTATCTTTGCTCATGTCTGTGTGTATATGTGTGTGTTTGTGTGTATTGTGTATCTGCACGTGTCTTTGTCTGCATGTGTGTGTGTGTCATATGTGAGTGTGTGTGCGTGGGCGTACCAATGGGAGGAAAGGTCACAAGGAACAGCGGTGAAACTCCCAGATGAGAGTGAAAGTCATCAGAAACAGTGGTGACCTCACCGATGACAGGAAGGGTCCTACAAACTGAGGTTAACCTCACCGATGCGGGGAAGAGGCGGGAGAAGTAGATATCCCAGGAGTCCTTGGCCATAGTGATGGCTTTCTTCTTCACCTCTTCGTCCTGCGTTCCCACAGCCTGGTCCACATTTTTCTCAGCTGGCCGGGCATACCCAGAAACCAAACATATCGTCGCCTGTGTATGTATCCTTTAACGGCCACTATACAATTTTAATGAATACTGACGGATAAGAGTATACTGCCAAATGAATCTTTGCATCCATACCGAAGAAATCTTTCATCTTCTGTCTCTCCTCCTGGTTGATGCGGATGCAGGCCTCGGAGAAAGTATCATGAACAATCTGAATGTTGCAAGACAACAGGTTCATAGGTTAAGGACATATTTGATTTATACCCAGCTATTGATAGGTCTGTAAGAGCATAGCTGGGTGCCAGCCATCTGATGAATGTGATTATAGAAGTACTTTATTAATCCCGGATGGAAAGGGTGTCACAGCAGAAAGTACCGGACCAATATATAGGAATTAAAAGAGATACAGCATGGGCAGAACTGACCTGTCTGAAGAGGAGCTCCAGGATGAGGGGGTTGTTGAAGCTCTCCTTAGGGTAGAACACCTGGCAACACAAGATGACAGATTTAGCATGTGTGTGTGTGTGTGTGTGTGTGTGGGGGGGGGGGGGTGCCCCTCCTTCCTAATGTATAGTTTTCATGGAACATTAGTGTAAGTGTAGTGTGTTTGTATGAGAGTGCCCCTCCTCCCTCATGTATAGTGTTCAGGATACATGAGCGTTAGTGTGGTGTGTGTGTGAGACCGCACCTCCTTTCTCGTGTAAAGTTTTCAGGGTACATTAGTGTAAGTGTAGTGTGTGTTTATGAGTGTGCAAATCATCCCTGATGTATAGTTTTCAGGGTACATTGTATGTAATGTAACATTAGTGTAGGTGTAGTGGGTGTGTGTGTGTGTGTGCACCTCCTTCCTCAGGTATAGTTTCCAGGGTACATTAGTGTAGGTGTAGTGCTCCTCGCTGCTCCTGCTGTGCAGCTGAGTCTGAATGATCTCCTCTTCCATTGGCAGCTTTCTAGAGACTGGACACACACACACACACACACACACACACACACACACACACACACACACACACACACACACACACACACACACACACACACACACACACACACACACACACAATAATATGTACAGTATCTGAACAAAGAATGGTAATGTTTCATGTGCAAATGAACCAACGTTTACCAATGAAAGTGCTGAATGACGGTACCTGTGGGAGGGGGGGGGCCGGTGGTGGAAGGCGTGGTCATTGGTCGGCGTCTGATTGTTTTGTTGGCTTTAGCTCCTCCCCCTTCTTTGGGCGGGGCCGGTTTCTTTGGTGTCTGAGGAAGACGGCCACTATTAATGTACTAATGTACTAAAATTCATGTCAATCAAAAACATAAAATTACAAATATGCATGGCTTGCAGACAGGTCAACATCTGTGTAATGAATTTAACTCTATAACACAATAAACGTGTGTGTGTGTGTGTGTGTGTGTGTGCGTGCGTGCGTGCGTGCGTGCGTGCGTGCGTGCGTGCGTGCGTGCGTGCGTGCGTGCGTGCGTGCGTGCGTGAGTGCGTGCGTGCATGTGTTTGTGTTTACTTGAGCTGGTGGGTTGGCCATCTGATCTTTGAGGATCTCCATCGCTTCATCGTGGGGGTCTGATTTCTTCTCAAACGCCTTCCCATCGCCTTTTCTGAACACTCAAACATGCACAGACGCGCGCACACACACACACACACACACACACACACACACACACACACACACACACACACACATAGACACAGACACACTGAGTTTAGATCTGCAATCATAGAGAAAAGAGTGAGTGTGTGTGTGTGCGTGTGTGTGCCCACCTCTGTGAGCCAGGTGTCTGGGTGGGGGCCGGGGTGGCGGGGGGCTGGTGCTGTTTGACGATGTCCTTGATGTCGTGGCTGGGGTCCAGGCGCTCCGTGTTGTTCACACTGGCCTTCACCACGGCCTCCGGAGGGGGGGCCGTCGTCGGACCTGCAACGTACGAGTCCGTCAGCTCTCTCCAAATGAACCTGTCCTTGTTCAGATCCATCCCGAGCAATAATTAGATCATATCATTTCATTTAGTCATCTAAAAAAAATAATGAATGACTGGGTGTGATAGAAGATATGTTGTTCCTGTGATCTGTTGCAATTGCCGGAGTAAATTGGCAGAATTAGCCAGAAGGAGCAAACATTACTTTATACATCTGCACCCAATGTGCTTAGAACTCCTATTTGCCACATCTGGCTGCTTCCTCATTGGTGTACTATGAAGACATTTATAGGCTTCCGTTTTTTTTCATATCTAAATTTCTTGACCAAAAATACAAAAAAACATTAGCGTCATATGTGCAGTACACATCATATAATTTAGCATAATATTATGAAATAGGTATTTTGATCGTGAATGTTCCTGTGGACATACTGATTTTTCTTTGCGGAGTCTTTGTCGGTGAGTCTTTGCCCTCTTTGACCTGTGGAAGGGTGAATAGATTAAACTTCATCACAAATTCTGCATCCAGCAGCCTGTGTGTGTGTGTGTGTGTATGTGCTTGCATGTGCGTGGAGAGGGTGTGCGTGTGTGTTGGACTCACAGGGCTGGGTGTGCGGGAGTGTGCTGGAGAGTGTGTCGGGGGGGACCTGGGTACCGGGGTATAGTTGGACATCATTTGCTGCTGGAGGGCCATGGCCTGCATGGTCATCTGTTGGGCCTGGGAACACACACACACACACACACACACACACACACACGTTTAATAATACAGTCATTCAACCATTGTTAAAATAGGGTAATTACTGCGATAACTTATGCCTATTAATGGTTAATTAATGTTTAATTAATGCATCCTCATTATAAAGTGATGCTAAAGAGGGATAACAGATACTGCCCATACAGCTGTGTTGGTATCACATTTGGACATCGGACAGTCAAAGATCTTTTTATGAGGTTATAGCTATTAAGCAGTTTCTTCCTGATAACTGTATCAGCTACGACTAGCAAGTGTGCTAATGCGTATACGTTCTACTGAATTGGCACCAGTTGGACTATGGGACCATTATTCCGTCCTGTGGTGTCAGGCTGCAGAATATCCCCATTGACCGCCCCCTCCAGGGACATGACCTTTAGTACAGTGTGGATTGTGTTGATCAGGGCGTTGTTGGGGGCCATACCAGTATGATGGCCTGCTGGTTTATCAGGGCCTGCTGCTGCTGAGCCACTAAGTGCTGGTCAGGTCCTTCAGGGCAGAGAGACAAACACACAATTGTAAGGGACAGTCTCATCTATTGGTGTAGTTCACTGAAATACCACAGCAAAGTCACTCAAACACACAGCCAACATCCTGTATCTGTCCAAGGCTGAAAACGCAGAGCTCAATTTGTCAACATAAACAACATGGATTTTAACACAGGATCAAGCAAACAACAGCAAATGTTCACTGCAATGATGCAAACATGCTAGCGGCCATAATGCATGGGACTTGATGACCAAAATGTGGACAGAGCATTTGCGCAGAAAAAGGACAAACAGGAATGGGCAGTTACTTTAAAAGCTATTGTGAACATTGACAGACATTATTTTATCCGGCTATAAATGGAGATGATTCAGATTCTGTAGCATGGCCACAAACCCATTTTTTTCGTCATAATTCCCAAACAGTTCTCCTGAAGACTCGAGGCTTCAATGAAAACCAGAAGCCAAACATCCAAACTCTACATTGCAACAGCTTCCAATTCGCTAATCATCACAGATACTCAAAGTCAGAGGCTTCACGCATGCCGAGAGACCCACTCCGTGCAGACACGCCACTCCGGTCGTTTGTTCACCTGCGCCCACGCCCGGCATCACCGGCAGGGGAGGCATCCCGGGGAGAGCCCCCTGCATGGGAGCTGAACCCGCGCCCCCCGCACCCCCAGCCCCACCCGAGGAGATGGAGCGGGAGCGTGCTGAGGCGGGGGGGGCAGAGCGAGCGGCGGGCGGGGAGGTGGGCGGGGAGACGGAGGAGGGGTACTGCTGTACTGGGGGCTGGTTGTACTGGTGGTACTCCGGTGGAGGGGGTTGCTCTAGCTGCTGCTGCTGCTGCTGCTGCTGCTGGTGTTGTTCGTGGTGGTGGTGGTGGGAGGGTATGGGCATGGCCGGGACGGGAGGCATCATTCCCCCTGCGACCGGCAGCACTGGCACAGCTTTGAGGAGCGTAGCGGGGGGGCAGGGGGTGGGGCGCGTGGGGAGATTAGTAAAGGCTGTTTCGTTCAGAACAATCTCTTTGGCAAAGGCCAAAGCTCTTCACTTCATGCTTGCAGTAGCTCGACACAAACAACAACCGGCGTCATATTGTTTTGAATGAGAAAAGCACACGGAATGTAGCGTGGCTGTGTTTTCTTGCTCTCTCTCTGTAAATTGTTATTTTAATCTGTCCCGACACACCCAAGCTTTAGGGAAGCATTTGTGGCAGGTCCAAATCGCTGATGTTCTTCTGATGTTGTAGATCCCAAATTCATTTTTTGAAGGTTGTTCAAGGATATGCTAACAGAATAAAAATATTCATATTCTCAGAATTAAAAGAAGGATAGCTCACATGCAATACAGCCTCCTAATTAGTGAACTACCTAGAATAATCCTGAGGAGGGTGGAGAAGATTTAGAAAAAAAGATTCAGACAAACAGACAGAAAGAACAAACAAGACAAGAGAGAGAAATAGACACAAGTAAAGAGAGGGAGAGGGAGAGAGAGAGAGAGAGAGAGAGAGAGAGAAGAGAGTGAGAGATAAAAATACACTAAGAGCGAAAGAGAGACTTGATAGAAAGGAGAGATGGAAGAGAGGTGATGAAGGACAATAAACACTGCATTCCAGATGTCTGGGAATGTGAGCCGTTCTTCTGGTTGGAGGTTTGTAAGAGGTCATATGAAGAGGTCAAATTAAGAGGTAATGAAAAGAAAACACTGTCGCAGGAGGAGTAGAGAAACGTCCTAAATGGTCCAACATCGATCAAGATGCACGTCTGAATTGCCTAGAAAGCAATGTTCTTTGGTGGCTTGTACGTGGGGTTTAAGATAAAGTGACTTTGGATATGATTGTGAGTAATGACTTACAGAATGTGGTGGTGTTTCTGCCTTCATTTATAATCACTTTAATTAAACATGGTTGTCTTCCAAAAAGAGAGATAGAAAGAACTATGAAAAGAAAGAGAAAGAGAGAGAGAGAGAGAGAGAGAGAGAGAGAGAGAGAGAGAGAGAGAGAGAGAGAGAGAGAGAGAGAGAGAGAGAGAGAGAGAGAGAGAGAAAAAGATGAAAAGAGATAGAGAAAACTATAGCTGAGGGACCAGTAGGCCCAGGTTACAGTTGATGGTGCAGCATATTTAATGGATGAGGGCTCACAGACCCATGTCTAGCTGTTGGCCAAAGTTAAACTGTCTGTCTGACTTTCTGTCTACCTGCCTGCCAGCCTACTCCCCCACCCATCCGTCTGTCCTTCTGTATGTCTGCTTGCCTGTCCATTTGATTGAGCCATCATTGTGTATTTATAGCAAAAGTAAATATGCCAAATGTCAAACAACAAAAACCCTACAATCTTGTTTTGAAAAGACTGAAAATAATCAAAAGGCCATCTTCCAGTCCAGACAGACTAATATAACATTAGTGACAGCTTCTGTAAGGACTTTGACAGCCAATTCAAAAACAACAGAAGACCTTCCCTCTGCCCAGCCTAGCGCCTGCGTCCAAGTATTTAAGACCCACTTCAAACACAATGAATTATGGATGCAGTGGGAAACAGAGAGGGCGAGAAGGAGAGACCGAGTTAAACAAAGACACAAGTAGATGGGAAAGAATGGCAAAGGAACCAAGGCAAGAGAAAGGGAGAGAGGGAGGGAGAGAGAGAGAGAGCAAGAAAGATTGAAAGATTTCAATTTCTTTGGAAATATGAATTACATTAAATGTCACAAATGAGTGTGTGTGTCTGTGGGAGACACACACATGCTAATAAATACAAAATACCGTCGTACAAGATTGAGAAATCAACATGTGCATAATAAACATACACACAGCTGACTAACCCACCCACACACACACACACACACACACACACAGCGTGGCTCACCTCCAGGGTGTATTCCCGGGGGATAGGGTCGGCTCCGGGGCACAACTCCTTCGTCTGCTGGGACCCCCACACCTCCCCCTCCCTTCATCCTGGCTGTCAGGCTGGCCGCCCTCTCCATGTCCTGTCACACACACACAAACCCCCCCACACACACACACACAAGCTGAGGCGGTCTGGAGAAATATGAAGTTCTTCGGCACACAGGTACACTGAGTCAGGTGTATCTAACCATGAGAGAGAGAGAGAGAGAGAGAGAGAGAGAGAGAGAGAGAGAGAGAGAGAGAGAGAGAGAGAGAGAGAGAGAGAGAGAGTGAGAGAGAGGGAGAGAGAGTGGGGGGAGGGAGAGAGAGAGAGAGAGAGAGAGAGAGAGAGAGAGAGAGAGAGAGGCGAAGAGAGAGTGGGGAGAGAGAGAGAGAGAGAGAGAGAGAGAGAGAGAGAGAGAGAGAGAGAGAGTATTAGAGAGAAAGACACTGGAGTGGGGGGAGAGAGAGAAAGAGAGTGAGGGCATGGAAGCGAGAGCGAGTGATAGAGAGTGGGATTATTCAGAGAAAGAGCGAGATTGGGGGGGCCTGAGAGAGCAAAGTAGAGAGAGAGCAAGTGATAAAGAGAGTCGGGTCATTAAGAGAGAGAGAATTGTATAAGTTGGTTCTGACACCCCCACACCTCAGGCTGATAAAGGCTTTGTGGGAACTAAATACTTCCTGGGTGGTGCGGGGTGAAAAACACACCCACACACGCACACACACACACACACACACACACACACACACACACACACACACACACACACACACACACACACACACACACACACACACACACACACACACAGACACACACACACACACACACACAAACAAAAACAGCCTACGACGACCACCCACACTCATACATACACCGTTTGACAACAACAACACACACACACACACATACACCCACGACCACCCACACAAACACATACAGAACACACACACATACATCTGTGTTAGTTTACCTCAAGAGCTTTTGATAAACCTGCGTTAGATGGACGGAAAGGGCTGGACGGACAAAAAAATGAGGCCAACCCGATGGGCAGACGGAGCGATGGACAGAGGGATACAAACTGCTAACGGTTCCTGGGGTGGGTGGGTTGCCAGGTAACCTAACAGGTCATGTGTGTATATTAGCTCTATCAACGCTCTATCGCTCTATTCAGAAAGACAGGGTCAGGTGACACCCGACAGCTATCTGAACGCAAAACACCCCCTGGCCCACAGCAGGTACTATGAACTCTAGAGCTCAAATGCGTTCTGTGGGGATACAATGATGTGTCTGGTGCAAGAATATGAATTTTAGAGCTAAAAGAAGTACCCTGCAAGGCTAGATACGATGGTGCAACAAGATGTACTTTGAGCTAAAGTACAAGGCAGAGAGAGAGCGAGAGGAATAAAGAGAGGGCCAGTTTTGAGGTGTGCGTGGGGTTGTGTGTTGACGAGTTAGGGGCCATTAGTGTGGGTTTGTGTTGTCATGTGGAATGTATGTTCCTTTTTTTTTCTTTTTTTTTATATTTGTGTGTGTTTGTGTGTGTGTGTGTGTGTGTGTGTGTGTGTGTGTGTGTGTGTGTGTGTGTGTGTGTGTGTGTGTGTGTGTGTGTGTGTGTGTGTGTGTGTGTGTGTGTGTGTGTGTGTGTGTGTGTGTGTGTGTGTGTGTGTGTGTGTGAGTGTGTGCGTGTTCGTGCCTCTGTCTGTCTATTTGTGTTTCTCACCTGGCTGCTGTCTGAAAGCACCGGGTCAAACAGGCTGTCCAGGTAGCGGTCCATGCCTCGGTCCCGCTGGGCCTGCCCCTCGCTGAACGCGTCGGACTCCACTGCACAACACAAACACACACACACACACACACACACAAACACACACATACACACACACACACACGTGATAACCTTTCTCTATGCCTACATAACATTAGTAAAGCACTTGCGGCTGATACAAGTTACAAGTAAAGCTGGTAAATAACTAAGAAGTAACTTTGAACCTGCTCTTTGTTACTTTTCTACTGCAGCTTTTTATTAATTAAAAATATAACTTACGTAGAAGAATAAAAAAATAATCCCTCCAATCCGTCAATTCGTCCTGGTGCACTTTATACCCCACAAATTGAGTTTTTTTCCGTAGTGATTAGATAGCAGGATTATTAAAGCTATACATGTAGTTACAACTCAAGCCACTAGAGGCTTCCAATGGTAAAACTTGCATAGTGCAGCATTAAGCTTTAAACATAATTGAATTAAATTTAGAGGAGGTTTAAACCATTAAACCTCCTCTAAATAACCTCATAGTATTGGTCATTATTGGATTAGTGTATAAGTGTGTGTGTATGTGTGTGTGTGTGTGTGTGTGTGTGTGTGTGTGTGTGTGTGTGTGTGTGTGTGTGTGTGGGTGGGTGTGTGGGTGGGTGTGTGTGTAACAAACCGTGGCTGTGGTATCCGTCCGAGTCTGGCAGACTGTAGGCTGGTCTATTGGTGTTGAGAGGGAAGGAGGAGGGCACCTCCTCATCTGAGTCAAACCCACTGCCAAACAGAGTACTGGTGGAGGAGAGGAGGAGGAGAGAAGATTAGGAGGAGATGAACGGAGATGGGGAGGAGATGTAGAGGAGAGAAGAGAGCAGAGTCGATGAAGAGGAGAGAGCCAAGAGGAGGGGGAGTGTAGGAGGAAGAGGAGGAGGAGGAGGAGAGAGGCGAAGATGAGACGAGAGGGGGAGAGAAGATGAGGAGGGGAGAGAGGAGAGAGGAGAGCAGGAGAGGGGAGAAGAGGAAAAGAGAAGGAGTTGAAAGGAGAGTAGCGAGAAAAGTAGAGGAACAGAGAGGAGAAAGAAGCAGAGGAGAAAGGGCAGAGAAGACACAGGAAGGCCAGAGAGGACATGATAGGAGAGAAACAAATACAAAAAAGGTCACACAAGTATCAGTAACTCTTCCTAAAGCCTCCTTGATAACAGCCTTAGAGAATGTTCCCATCCCGGCTTGTCTGTCATCGGGACTCACAGGCTGGCATTGGCCCTGACCCTGTTGGGACCCTCGGCGCTGATGATGAAGTAGCTCTTCTGCTTTGGGAATTCAGGGGGAAGCTCCAGGTCCGAGATAAGGTCCAGCACGTAGTCGTGGCCTGCTAACTCCACCCACTGGCCCTGCTCCTTCATCAGGATGGAGTACCCCTTCCACCACTCGGTCACGCCCCTGCAAGACGACACGGTGTGGCATGATTGTCTGGTATAATGGTTTGATGAGGATTTGTAATATGACACAATAATCAGGAAAAACGTTTTATAACTGTAAAACTGTAGGACAAAGTATTTTTTGTGTCAAGGCTGCTCATTGAAACACAGCTCCTCGTTAGTATAGTGGTCAGTATCCCCGCCTGTCACGCGGGAGACCGGGGTTCAATTCCCCGACGGGGAGAAGAGCATTTTTTCACACAAAATCAATAAAATGTTTTTTAGGCGCAGTAGGGGTCTGTGAGCAAGAAGCGATATTTGGAATCCTTGAAAAAATTATCATAATTTAACAATAAAGTTAATACGTTGTAATGTGTCAGGATGACCAAGCGGTGGCACTGTGTGCAGGTCGCAGTCTCCATTGGAAGTGTGGGTTTGAATACTGCTGCTGACATAGATTTTGAGGAAACCATAACGAATATAGAAATTTATTTGGGTTAATTATTTTCTGAATCAGTAAGTTTGCCCGCAATCGGCCAGAGATTCAGCAGGGGATGGGCTTAAATAAGCCTCACGTAAACTGTTTAAAGCATTCTTAAACAGCGTATTCCCTCTACATTTTCCAACGGAAGCGTTTGCAAAATTGAAACATTCGATTCGACTAGTAACTAAGGCACCGTCCACACTAACCCGGGTAAATCTACGAACGCATAAATATTTATCCGTTTAGCCCACTGAAAAGTTTGACCCCAGGGGGCGCTTTTGCACATTTTCTGCAACATGCACGTTTGCATTATAACAAAAACATAAATAAAACATAAGAACTCCCCCCACCGGTGGGTCTTTCTTTTCTTGATACTAACATTAATTCTAAACAGCGTTTTACACAGTAGCTAGGAAATGCTCAAAGGTAAATCAGCGTAATTTAACACTGACGGTAGCTTTTTATGGGTGAAGGACCGTACTAAACGCCCTATCATTGTATGGGTCTGTAAAATGCTAATCAAATCAAAACAAATGTATTTATTAAGCAACTTTAATAAAAAGGTAATTTGGGGGGAGATCTTATGTTTTATTTATGTTTTTGTCATGCCTGTCTACGCTTCAAACTCGTGCATATTGCAAAAAATATGCAACAGCGCCCCCTGGGGTCACACTCTTCGGTGGGTCCCAGAATTCGGTGTACACCCGGCCTTGCGCTGAGTTGTTGAAAATAAGAAGTAAATAAGCCCCTTCAGGTCGAAGACACCTCCGTTTCGCGTCGGTGTCCGGTTCGCCCTGTCTGGGCGTATTTTCCCGATAATGACCGGCGTTCTATTATCCCTTACTTAACCTCAATATGTGGAAGGGAAAATAGCCTTATTTGTAATTACAATATTATGCTGCTGTATTTTCAGAGACCCCCACAGATATTTGAGTTTGCTGCTTTCATGAGAGCCAGACCTCTCTCTATGGGAGCTCGGCTGCCACTGGCTCCCACCTAACTCGAACCCTGCCCTTCCGTCCACACTGAAACGGAGAATTCCGACACTGAAAAGGATGCTTTTCGAAAATGATCGCTGAGTTGGATAAATGTGAAAACGCTGGGTTCTCGTTGTAGTGTGGACAGGGTAGACGGAGGCTTTCAGAAACGATGACGTTCGGTTGCCATGATGCTGCCAAAAGCTTGCACTCGAGACGCTCATCAAAAAAATGACAGGTGAAAAGCAAATGATGATCTCTCTGTACAATGTACTAATTTATCTCCAGATACAACTCGACATATTGGCTCAAACATATTGTTCCAACGCCGGAGGCGAGCGCTGTGCTTGATGTTCTTAAGTGATGCCCGAAAGACGGCAGTTCAAACCGTACTTGGAGCGGCGTTTCTGGCCGGCCGGGTCGAAAATGATTAACCAGCTGATCAATTGTAAATATCAGCTGATCGTGCGCCTGTAATCTAAACAGAGAGACGTGGCGGAGTTGCGTAACCATGACAACAACTGCTTATCAAAATAATTTCAGTGTGGAACGTGGATCCAAAACATTCCAAAAACGATATGAAAACGATAGTGTGGACGGAGATCATTTTCATTGCGGATGTGCGTTTTTTACTTTTTACATTTACCCGGGTTAGTGTGGACGGGGCCTAAAAGTGTCACCTAAACAGAAATTCTAAACAGGAGTCACACAGTGACGTTACAGATGGAATCTTTATAAACTACTAAGTATATCCACTTGGTGATAAGCGGCAGTGCATAAGGCTGTACCTGTGGCGGAGGATGACCCCTGCTAGCTCCTCCCCACTGGTCCACGAGTTAACTGGACAAAGGAAGGACATAGCTACAGAGCGAGAGAGAGGGAGAGAGAGAGAGAGAGAGAGAGAGAGAGAGAGAGAGAGAGAGAGAGAGAGAGAGAGAGAGAGAGAGAGAGAGAGAGAGAGAGAGAGAGAGAGAGAGAGAGAGAGAGAGTGTGAGAGAGAGAGAGCAAAAAACATATGTTACCACAGACCCAGGCAGTTATTGAAAATAATTTAAGTGAAGCCAAAATATCTGTCCGTTATGTCAATATGCAAAGTTCATAAAACTTTGCATATTGTTTCAAAACTCTCGGATGACAACTGTGTGACACTGTAAAGTTATGCTCCCCTTTTGATCGTAATGAAACAAAGATAAGGAGAGAGAGAGAAAGAGAGAGAGCTAGGAGATGACATTAGAGTGTGATATAGATGAGTGATTTTCCCTATGCCCTATTAGACACCACAACCAATCATGGCAGGTAGTCGCACACACTCGCACGCACTCACACAAACACACCCACGCACACACCCACACACACACACACACACACACACACACACACACACACACACACACACACACACACACACACACACACACACACACACACACACACACACAATAAATGGCGGTTTAATGAGTGTGTGCCTGGGGGTGACTAACTTGTGGAATAAAATGAAACCAAAGCAAAAACAAACGTTGGCGTGGAAACAAGAGAACCTGTCGAACGTTCCACCACCTGATCCTCGGCTGCTGATCAAAAATCAATGATCATACTATCACACACTAAATTACATATGTATTACCTGACGCACACACACAGACACACACAGACACACACACATATACACACACTACTGGCAGAAGTAGTGGGGTAAACTATGGTGGTGGGACGCACCATCAAAGCAGTGCACCTGCAGCACCATGCTGGCCTTCTTCCGATTGGCCGTCCACTCTAGCAAAGACAGTGGATAGGTCCGGGCGGTCTCTGGGTTGGAGCCTGAGCTCAGAAGGGACTTTTGATTGGCTTGGATGAGGCAGTGTTGTAGCAGGGCCTGGCTTTCGATGGGGGCGTGGTCAGAGACAAATCTAAAGAGGAAGGGTGAGACGATGCAAGATGAAGCCATCGGCGGCCGGACAGATCTGTGTTACTGAAAGGACAATGCTGGTCTTGGTGGTTAAACCATCAAAACTATCCGCTAACATCCAATAACATTAGTAACATATTAGTAGTCAAAATAACTTTGTCGTTATTTTTCTCTTATTATTATTAAGTATTTAGTAATTAAGTAAGTAATTAAGTGTTTTAGATATGATCTAAATCATTAGTTGGTATTGATTATGGTACATACTTTAACATGTGCTTCTCCATCTTGGGCGAGGGGGCGAAGGCACACAAACACCCCAGCAGCAGCAGCCAGCCCCTCTCTGCGTTTTCCACGTTCACGTTGCGCCACACCTGGTTGGCCAGCTGGGCTAGGATTTCGTCCCGTAACCCGGGCGACGACAGTCCCCTTTCGATGATGTAGCTCCCGAACATGTTCTCCTGGGCGCCGTTCAGGTGCGGGTCACCCATGAACCTCAGAACCTTAGGGCAACATGTAGAAGCGATAAAGAGTAAGAGCGTTAGAGTGTCGAATCGTTAGAACGTTAGAGTGCTAGAACCTTTGGAGCGTTCGAGTGTTAGAATGTTATGGCACCAGAGCTTTAGAACGTTAAGGCGTTAGTGTCAGAGCGGTAGAACATTAGAGCTTAGGAGTGTTATCATTTCATAACGTTAGAGTGTTAGAACGTGAGAAGGTTAGAGCGTTTGAACCTTAGAAATTAGAGCATTAGAAGTTAGAAGGTAGGCGTGTTAGAGGGTTAGAAGGTTATAGATATAGAACGTTCAAAGTTAGATACTAAGAAGGTTAGACGGTTAGAAGGTTAAAAGTCAGACGGTTAGATGTCAGATGGTTAGAAGAAAAGAAGGTTAGAACCTTTAAAGGTAGAAGTTAGAACGTTTGAAGGTTAGTTGGTAAAAAATGTAGAATGGTTAAAAAGTTAGATGGTCAAAAAAGTTTAGATGCTTAGATGGTTAAAAGGTTAGAGGGTTAAAAGGCTAGGTGGTTAGATGGTTAGAAGTTTAGAGGGTTAAAAGGTTAGAGGGTTAAAAGTTTAGATGGTTAGATGGTTAGAAGGTTAGAGGGTAAAAAGCTTATAGGGTTACAAGGTTAGAAGGTTAGATGGTCAAAAGGTTAGAGGGTAAAGGTTAGGTGTAGAACGGTAGAACCATTGTTACCAATGCCGAGAACATGATGCATGAAAACAAACATTAACCAGAAATGGCAGAGTACAGTCTTACCAAGGTGAAGAGTTCCAGTGCGGCCTCTTTAAGGTCCTCATCCACGCGGGTCAGAGAGGCCTCCAATGGGTCCGTGAGCATCCCAAACTTGGGCTCCTATACAAAAGACAGAGGAGGGGGGCCGAAACAAAGGGTTATAAAGAAATGATTCTCATTTACCGGTAGTTCTAATTGGGTTGAAATGCGCTCTGTGCAACTGTGGCCTGGGACTTCACGGAGGCGGGCACTGATTTGAGCCAATAAGAAAAAAGAGGAGACTTGGAGGCCCCACCCTGAAGTAAGCCTGGACGTAGCGGTAGAAGGGGTAGTTGTTGATGTCCAGGGGCAGCGTCAGCTGAGTGTCCTCTCGGATGTGGGGAGCTTGGAGCAGAGCCAGGCAGTCTGAATGTAACTCCCTGCCAACTGGAGGGAGGGAGGGGAGGAGGGAGAGAGGGACAGGGGGGTTGTGGATGGAGGGAATGTGGAAGAAGAGAGAGGATGAAAGAGAGAGATGCCATGAATAACACGTAACGGATTGATAAAAACAGAGTGAGAGGTCCGAGAGACGGAGACAGACAGGCAGATTGACTGACAGACGGAACAGACAGACGTCTGTACCTGCTACAGTATGAAGCAGGGCTGCTAGGTCAGCGGAGATCACCAGGTGTGTGACGTTGACAACTTCTCTCCTATACAGCACCTGGAGGACAAAGACACAGGTCTCACCCTTCGTGGCCACACTAGGCAAGGTGATTGATTACTCACTAAGGCAGTCACATAAAAACAAACGGGTGGTCCGCCTCCTACCTTGTCTCTTTCCCTCCTCTCCGCATCTCTCTTCCTGCGCGACCCCAGCTTTATCTGCACACACACACTTTACAGCTCATTACATCATAATCAAACTACTATCTACACAGGCACTCTATCTACACACAATCATCTAAATACTACTAGGTAATTTATCATTTAGTGTGGGTTTCAGTCATTTGAAGGGGGAACCACCCCTCTCAGCTATGTTCTAACATCAGAGAGTTCTGCTTCGTATGTGTGTCAATCACGGTCTGCAACATCAACTCCAGTGGTCTAAAAAGTTGGACCAATGGTCCAAAAGTTGGACGTATTTTTGCCGAATCGAACCAATGAAGAACTCAAAACACAGTAACATCAATCGTCCAACTCTTTGGCCATTTTCTAAACACGTGTATGCAGCAGTGCTCTCATATCTAAGTAGTGACGTTGCACTTTGAGACAAGAAAACTTATGCTACGGAATAAGGATATCAAAGTGGAGGATAGAGGGGTTAGCTAAGTTAACTATGTGTTCTAGTTACCCTGATGAATCTCTTGCGGTTGACGTACAGACGGACGATCGTTCGGAATCGAACAAGAGCAGCTCTCCTCTTCACGTAGTGCTTCCTGGAAGACATTGCAAGCCCCATGGAGAAAGATACATAGAATATTACAGCGAGAGAGAGAGAGAGAGAGAGAGAGAGAGAGAGAGAGAGAGAGAGAGAGAGAGAGAGAGAGAGAGAGAGAGAGAGAGAGTGAGTGAGTGAGTGAGTGAGTGAGTGAGAGAGAGAGAGGCGAAGAGAGAGTGGGGAGAGAGTGGGGAGAGAGAGAGAGAGAGAGAGAGAGAGAGAGAGAGAGTATTAGAGAGAAAGACACTGGAGTGGGGGGAGAGAGAGAAAGAGAGTGAGGGCATGGAAGCGAGAGCGAGTGATAGAGAGTGGGATTATTCAGAGAAAGAGCGAGATTGGGAGATATATTTGGAGAGTAGGGTCATTAAGAGACAGAGAATTGTATAAGCCTCATTTTGAACAAAATAAAAACCCAAAAATGATTCTAAAAAAAACATGGGAATGAAAAATAAAATAAAAATGTTTCTCCAAAAAACATGGGAATAAAAAGACAGTGCTCAAAGCATGCAGTTTGTGGTGGTAATTCACAAAATAATGAAACACACACACACACTGCACAGATAAACTAGAAAAGCTAAGCGTCAGTCCCACTTTAATCATCCAATCAGCCACCTGTAACCTTTTTCTTATCCATCATCCACAGTCCATCACAGATACCATGTGCGTTGTGAGCCAAGTGGATGGGAAACCAGAAGTGAAGGTAGAGGTTCCCCCAGGCCTCTCTAGCGACCCTACCTTGTGAGGTTCCCGCGGCACTGTGCCTGTAAGCCGATGATCCTCATTCTGAACTGCACGAAGCGGCGGCGGGCGAAGAACATGCGAGCGGTGCGCTGCAGCGTGAGTGCGGCCAGTTGACGTGCACGCTCCAGCTTGCACTCCAGTAGCTGGTAGATGTCCTCCTTCAGAAACAGCTGCAGGGAGCGTGGTCGAATAACGCAGGAGAATTACTACACCTCAACACTGAACACTCACACAAAGCAGAACGAACCCTGAGAATAATACACCGAATACATATTAAGGATGTAACAACATTAACATGATATATTATATATACAAGGGGTCTGTGTGTGTGTGGGTGTGCGTGTTCACCTGAGGCTGTATGCATACAGGTGTGTGTAACTGTGTGCGGGTTAGAGCGGAGGCAATCAATATATGACTTGGATATAAGACTTCCCTAAAAAAGATCTGAGCTATACCGATGAGAAGCTATACCGCTCTCTTAGTTTTGCCAGACGACTAGTGCATATGTCCCACTATTGCCCCCTACTGTAATGCATGGGTACCCACCTTAGTGACCCCGACGTGGAAGCATCCTGCCGTGAGGGGACACAGCTGACTGAGCATGATCACACAGCTCTCTCCACTTGTGGGTGGAGGATCCTTCAATGCCACCAGGGACTTATACCTGGGGAGGTCAGAGACATGGTGCACTGAACCCACGCATGCATGCAGAGCAGCAATACACACATGGGAAGAAGGAGAGGTGTGTGTGTGTGTGTATGTGTGTGTACCTGAACAGGAAGATAGCAAAGGGCAATCTAACAGGGTATCCCTCCTTGCGGATCCGGATGGTCTCCAGTACCCCTGAGTACCGCAGTTGAGTGCTCACCAGCTCGGTCTCAAACACACCGGGCTCCTGCACACACACACACACACACACACACACACACACACACACACACACACACACACACACACACACACACACACACACACACACACACACACACACACACACACACCCATACGCACGCACAGGCACAAGCACAGACACACATAGACACACTTACATTAAACATGTGGTATTCACTAAATGTCACTGACGGAGGCCAGGATGGTGTAGGGAGGGTTACTCATATCCGAACTGCTATATGAACTGTAGGCATCATTGAGTAGCATGCCTGATCCCTACCATGTCCATAAAGTATTACATTACAAAAAATAATAAATACCTTCAAGTTGTTTGGCTTGATGCAGCGCACAAATAACGGGTCACACCTGCCAAGATAAAAAAAGTTATGATATCTATAACTATATATTTATATGGAAAGACAAAATATCTCAACATCTTGTTTGAGACTTTTTAGACTCCTGTTGCTCACTGTCCATGTAAGGCTCCTGCATTATCTTCCCTCCATTTACCTACATGACTTTATCTTCTACCTCCTCACCTCTCTAATACATCTCTGGTTCCTTCACCCCCACCATCTCCTCAGCTCTCCACCTTTTCAAACCCTCCAGATCCCTACTTCACCTTCTCCACCCACTCCTTCTCCTCATCCTCCTGCACATCCTCCTCCTCCTCCTCCTCCTCAACTCTCTGTCCCCTCCTCTTCCTCCTCCCAACTCTCTTCCTCTCTCTCCCCCTCACCTCTCCATCTTCTCCACGAGCTCCAGGAGGGACGTCTGGAACTTGTGGCTGACAGTGGAGGCCTGGTACCTCCGCGTCACCGTGCTGCTCTTCCTGCCCTGGCCGCCCCTCTGTTCCGCCGCCACCTCCGAGTGGCGCCGGAAGAGGCTGGACACCATCTGGACACACGCCGACGGGGAGGACCAACACATTTACATTGAATCGTTTGGCAGGTTGCTTCTACCCTAAGCGACTTACAAGTGGCTTGAGATGCATATCATTGCAGAGCAGGTAGGGGATGGGGCATCTGGCTCAAGGATACCTACATATTTGCGGCAGACATTGGGGATCCAAACCAGTGCCTTTTGGATAGTAGTCGAACACTGTAGCCGCTAAAATTCGCTGTCACAATGGTTACTAAGACTTGTGGTCGGGCTGCTGCTGTCTGAGCATATTTGGACATTGGCATACTGTATACCAGTGGTTCTTAAACTATTGATCACAGCAGGGGAGCGGAGTTGATTACGGTAATAAAAAATATATATATCGCCAGGAAACCAGGCGTGTCACTGCTCAGGTGGCCGGAAGCTAGTTGCCTGCCAGCTGTGATTTGTTACCACTTATGTGTCTCGACTCCTGCCTAGACAGAGAGCCGTTGAGAATGTACCAGTAGGGTCGTGACAATATGTACCATCATATATCTATTACATTTGATGATCAAGAATTCAAGGATTGAAGACCAAAATAACCTGTTTTGGACCGATGACCTACATTTATGTTTCCAGTTGCCTCCTACCTTGTTCTTGCTCTGAATGAAAATGTCCAGGACATCTTGACGGACCTGGTCGTAGTTCTTGTCCAGGAACTTGTGCACCTATTGGAGACCAGCATTATAAATCCTGATTTGAATAAACATCTCCTGGCTTGGTCGCTACAAGAGACAGTTCTTGTTTCTGCTGGGTTGATCCTTGGCCAGTGGCCATTACTGAATAATTATATAATTATCTTACTTTAATATAAAGACATAGATTTCAACAGCTCCATAACATTAGTTTGAAACAACATACTATTATCACAACACGATTTCCCTACCACAGGCTACATTCTGTTATCAATAGTCTACAAATAACAAACAAACATTATATTCATCTGCCTTTCATCAATGAGGATTAACATGATTAATATATGCATGATGTGTGCAACTTTGTTGCATATGGTCTGTCTGTCCTGTCAGTTGTAGGAATGTGCATGAAGTGAAAAGTAAAGAACATCTTAAAGTGAAACAATTTAAGATTTCACAGCAATTAGCCAATCAATTAGAGGTTTGGTTTATCTCATTGGCTAAGCAATTAATGGACATTGGATGAGGAGCTGGGTACCTGATAGGTGACGCGGCCAGCAAAGTGCTTGATGGTAAACTCAGGGTGGGGCATCTTTGGCTTGAGATACTGTGGGTCGTTGCCATGGTGATAATGACACTTCTGAAGAAAGGTGTGGTCTGTAGCCTGAGACGACAACACAGATCACATCGGGTTAACGGCAACTGAGCTTCAAATGAGATAGAACAGGCCTGATAATAAATATAAGTAATGCATTGCATTAGTGCAGCACTTTTTTAGCTACACAAAGATAACTTTCATGGTTAAAAGTCAAAATGGTATAATTACAAGAATAAAAAAAGACACAGTTAATTTAATACAATAACGCACACAATCGCACAAGTCACATTAAAACATAGATAAAGCATGCAAATAATACACTTATAATACAAAACAAATGAAGTAAATTAATCCAATAAAAAGTAAGCATTGTGTATTTTGGTATGATGACCCTTTCCACCTGAGGGAAGCAGCTCTGGTCGTCCAGGATACGAAGTATCCCATGAGGCTTTGCGGCGATGAGGTCGATGCAGGGCTGGTTGTCGCTGAACTGGATGTCCTGCCAGGGGACCTGCTCCCTGCTGTACTCCTCCTACAGGTACATCATATAGCGGGCCACATTGTGGGATATTCACATCTTCCTGGTTGAGGCTAAAGTGACGCAGGTGAGCTTTAAAGGAAAACCCAACCCCCTGTTTGAGCTAGTCCCCGCCCACTATCCACAAATAAAAAATGCCTACTCAAGGAATTCTCGAAGACTCTTCTTTTTCCAGTTAGGTGCAGAGCTACATTGCTTTGTTCAGCCTATCGCTGTCTCTACTTGCTACAATAGGTTTTGGGGGGTGAAGCCAGAACGTTTGAAGTGTGAGGTAACCCAAAACTTCCAGTAATAAGGAACACTTGAGTCTATATTTACTGTTGGTCATATGTTTTAAGACTTTAAGGCGATATTTGATCCAGGATCAATCCATAGCAGTACTATGTAACCCCACTACATCACTATTTATCTAAAATAAGTTATTTTGGCGGTTGGATTTTCTTAATTATTTCTTATAATTTGATCTATATTTAGAATAAATGATTGAACCCCTGACCATGGCAGTGTTAATGCCTTGCGGTTATCATAGTTAAACATATATATATGTTTATTTTTATTCTAAATTGTGTTTTTCGATCCATTGGCCTTGAGCCTTGACTCAAGTACAAATGTGTGTGTGCATGTGTGTGTGTGCATGTGTGTGTGTGTGTGTGTGTTTGTGTGTTTGTTACAGGTGTGATTTCCGCTCACCTGTTCCTCCCTGAACACAATCCTGTTGAAGAAGAACTGAAGGTACTCGTTTGCATAATTGATGCAAAGCTGCTCAAAGCTGTTGAAGGCCAGATCCTAAACACACACACACACACACCACACTAATACATAAACAATTTAAATTCCTGACTAAACATAGGGAGATGGATAGGGGATTGAAGAAAAAACCTTCTGGCAAGGAGGAAACATCCTACCCACAACCCAATGTTACCAAGCTCAATATCCCCGAACCCAAACAAAAAGAATCACAACCCTCTACGGTACAATCGGTACAAATGGGAGTCAGAATGTGGTGCTCATTGGTCCACCTCAAAGCCGTAGATGTCCAGGATGGAGATGGAGAGGGAGTGTTGGCGGGGGTACACCTGGGCGTTGATTTTCTCGGTCAGCCAATGGAAGAGCAGTGAGTACAGTATCTTGGCAACAGCATCTCTGGGTGAGGAAGGAGGATGGGGTGCAGTGGACAGGAGACAAAGACAGAGAAAGAATAAGAGACGGAGAGACAGAGAGAGATTCTCGTTTGGATGGTTTGCTTTCGTATGAGTTCATGAGATAGAAAAGACTGAGTTACTGTGTTCAAAGACGGCAAATAATCTTCACCTATTTTTATGCTTCCAGTCATAATTCTTGATCGTATAACTTAATGTAAAAATGGTATCATCGGGAACCAAACTTCTCTCAACTGATTCAACCAACACAGTGGTTTAGATGCAATGCATGCTGGGTAGTGTAGTGGGGTCTCACCTGGCATCAACAGCGCTCTCCACACTCAGAGGAGTGTAGATCTTTTCTCTCATTGTCTCCTGTGTGAAGATGATACATAAATACAAATATTAGATAAAAAATCAAAGGAACAATGTAAAACCTACTGCATGATTTCTCCTTAGTCCCCCTCTTTGCAGAACTTTCTGAATCACATTTTACTCTCTCTCTCTCTCGTCTTTTTCACACTCTTTTTTACCTCTTATTTATTAGTTATTCTCTTGTTTACCTTCGCTTAAAGGGCTGAAAAAACGTTTACATGGAACACGACATCCAGTTTCGTCCTGTAATATCTGTATGATTTATTATTAACCGCTATGATTATTGGATCATGGCCATTACATCACCAGAAAGAAAACAAAAATCACACATTAGGTTGTGTAAAACACCACAAATCAGGGAGGAGGTGGTGCTCTGGGTAGATGTTGTGTTTCGGATCATGATTGAATAAGTGAATGATGAATGAGTACATGAGCTATGATACTGAACGGATGAGTGTCATACTTTAACACAGTGTTCGAGTCATCGGATACGTTAAGACTTGGCTTGAGATTTTACTGACACGGTGAAACACAAGTAGCATGAAGTTTGAGGGTAGGTTCCGATGGTATTACATCCTCGCTAAACCATGTCGATACAAGTAAGGCTGTGTCATAGCTCTTTGGGAAGGGCCTGGAAGGAAGGACTGTTTTTCACTTATTAGTGGTATTAGGCTTGGATCTTAGGTTGTGGTGAATTGTTTTCCTTTCTCCCTGTCTTTCTCTCTATCTCTCTCTCTCTCTGTCACTCTCTATGTCTCTATCTCTCACTCTCTAGGGAAAGCTATGGTAGGCTAGGGTATGTTGGGGTACAGTAGGTTAGGTTAGGGAAGTGTCGATAAGGCTAGGGTAGGTTATGGTAGGCTAGGATATAGTAGGGTAAGGTAGAGTAGTGTACTGACGGTGACTTTAAATGTGATGGATTTCTGGAGTCCTTCCGGTGACACCTGCAGCAGCTCTGCCACAACTCTGATCTCCTGAGCGCTCACCACTGACGCCACCTCCTGACCATCTGTCTGTAGTGCAGCCAAAAGATCAGAATATTAGTGTGCATGCAGCCACAAAGCGATGCAGTATCTGTCAGCAGTGGAATGAACCCATGCATTGCCCATGTGACTGCATCTCAAGAAGCAAGGGTTGGAGGGATAGAGAGATTAAAGGGATGTCTGTTTATTTATGTACCTCAAAAGCTTTGGTGGACCACAGTGTAGTACAGTAGTAGACAGTATAGTACAGAAGGTGTAATTTCAATGTTCACCAGCCAATCAGCCCCTTTTTGTTATTTGGTTTAGACTTTTTATCTAATGGCAATTCATAAAAAAGAAAATCGTATTTAGGATGTTTCTGTACAAATAAAACAGACACTTGGGAGCCAACCCAGTACCTCGTATCTCTGGAAGAAGACGTTTCCCAGGTGCAGGATGCAGGAAAGGAGCCTGAAGATTGTGTCCTTGTCTTCGGGCGTGAAGTGAAGGATCTCCATGGCAGCCATCAGACGCAGGAAGTCCTCCGCCTCGTTCTTTCCTGTTATCCCACAATCCCCTCCCTGGGTACATAGGGGCAGAGAGAGGAGAGAGAGGACAGAAAGGAGAGATAGAGGAGAGAGAGTGTGTGGGAGATCTCGGTAAACATGCCTTAAAGACTATGTAAAATGTCTTTCATCAATCATCTTTGCTTATATTAAATTGTGTGTTTGTGTGTGTTGGTTTGTACGTGTTGGTTTGTGTGCATCTGTGTGTGTGTGTGTGTGTGTGTGTGTGTGTGTGTGTGTGTGTGTGTGTGTGTGTGTGTGTGTGTGTGTGTGTGTGTGTGTGTGTGTGTGTGTGTGTGTGTGTGTGTGTGTGTGTCTGTCTGTGTGCGTGCATGCGTGCATGCGTGTTCCTCCACCTGGTTGAGGTAATAGTAAGTCTCAGCCTCCTGCAGGTAGAAGGCCTGTCTCTGCTGGGAGGGGAGTCCGGCCAGCATCTCATAGAAGATGTGGTAGTTCCTCTCATCTTTGGCCTGGGAGAGAGGGGTGAGAGACCCAGCACACAGCAGCAGGATTTGACAGAGGGCTTAACTAGGCATTCAAAATGAATATAGAATATATATTGTCATATAAAATTGTGTATTTAATATTAGTACTTAAATATTAGGAAGATGATGTTCCTGTGGCAAAGCATATGACAACACATTATACTCATGTTACACTCACACACACACCCACACACACACCTGGAAGACTATACGGGACTTCTCCAGTAGATACTGGGAGGTTATGGCACCACTGATCACACCCCTGAGGAGAAAGAGAGAGGGAGAGAGAGAGTGAATCGGAGAGAGAGAAAGACATGGCTGTTTTAGAATATGTCAGACAACACACTGAACAAAAAATGCAGCATGTTTGTAGTCCATACAAGATATTAACCAACAAGATAAGTACCATACTCACTCTTCGAGAAAGACCTCTATGTATTTCCCAAAGCGACTTGAATTATCATTCCTCACGGTTTTGGCATTTCCGAAAGATTCCAGGAGAGGAGCTGCCTCCAGAATCTAGCGATATCGATCAAAGTTATCGGTATTATCAGACAAAAATCAGACACAGTGCTGTGGATGACGTAGGACCACTACAATCAACCATCAACCTAAAATCGTAACTATCGTTTGCACACTGAAAAACCCTACTAAATCATTGATGACCAACTGGTTGAATACCGATAAAGAGATTGAGAAGGAATAATCCAAAACAAATTATATAATTTGGATAAATGTCTGTGTGTTGGATTGAGTGTCATGGATATGAACACAATAACTCCACACAATTCACAGCACAAGAATCAGCCATCACTTAACTGACAGAATCAATCATTGGAATATGAATAAGAGTCAGGTATGAGAAATAACCAAATGCATTTCATACAAGCTGATAAAAGAAACATGCAAATTAAAGTAAAGGTGAGGTAAAGCAAACTTTGAAACTTAAATCTAGTTTACCTCAATCTGTAGTAGAAGTGTAGGGGCCAGCGGAGACACAACAGGACATATACATTAATCATTGTGTGTGTGTGTGTATGCGTCCGTCTGTTTGTGTGTAGTTGTTTGTCTGCATTAGTGTGTGTGTGTTTGTATGTGCGTGCCTGTGTGTATATACGTGTCTGCATGAGAGAGTGTGTGTACCTGTTGCGTAATGTTGTTTTTATGGTGTATTGCCGCTAGGTAGCGCAGGACCAGTTTGGTGGCCTCAGTCTTCCCAGAGCCACTCTCCCCACTGAAGAAGAATACAGATCATAAAATCTGAACTATAAACATTGAAATAAAAGCAACGCACATTGGGTTTTCAATATTATGTTCCTGAAGGATGCAATGAGTTACAAAAAAACCTAACCTCTCTCTTCAAATCGAAAAAATGTGAAAAAAAATATGATTCGAAAATATATTATTTGGGTAACGTTTTCTGTTGATCTGTCTATTTTTTGCCTTTGACTCTGTATATATTATTGACTGTTTTGCTTGTCTTGCCAAAATTCAGTTAATATTTTTGGAAAGGTAAGAGTATATATTTTTTCTAAGTACTGACTTCATTCACAGATATTCCCATTAAATACTCACTTGATTCACAGACAAAGTCAATGTGTTATGAATAGAAAATATCATAAAAAATATGAAAATATATATTTTCATGCATACTTAAAAAGGAATAATGAATAAATCATGGATCACATCCTTATTTCGCAATTCTTTGATCTGTCTGTGTTTTTGATTCCCTAAAAAATTGGTTCTGAAATACTTTATAATTTTCATTGGTGCTTAAGCTACTGATGATTGTCTCGGTTAATTAATAAATCATTAATCAAAAATAATATAAGTTCCCCTAGCACAAGAAGCCAGTCTTAGATTCACAGAAACTAAAGTAGGTCATTCTTAATGCATTCAAGCAGAACATTATTGATCAAATGTCAGAATTTAACAGGGCATTTGTCTTTTGGTATAAGTTACACATGTGAATCCACTATCAGAATCTGAAGGTCGGAATCGTTCAATCGGATTATTGGCTTACTGATTGATCGACTAGTCTCAGCACTAATGTGTTGGCTGGGTTTTAAAAGGCAGTGTTAGCAGCAGTGGTAACCCTAATAAAGCTAAGTGTAAGCTAGACAAAGGTGTTATATGGCCCGCTGGCGCCAGTGATTCTGTTACGCTAGCTCTCTGATTGCTCTCTCATAGCTTAACAGACTCATTGAAAAGGAATTAGGAAAGGGTTGATTCCAGTTCTTCACAGAACCATCCAAAACTCTCTCTCTCTCCTTCTCCCTCTCTCCCTATCTCTCTCTCCCTCTCTCTCCCTCTCTCTCTATGTCTCACTCTCTCTCGATCAGAGAGAGTGTGTGAGTCAGGTGTGTCAGGTGTTTGTGTGTGCGTCTCAGGTGTGTCGGTCGGGTATCTGTGATTGTGTGTGTGTGTGTGTGTGTGTCTAAATCGACAAATTGACCTGGATCAAGCATTGAGTTTCATGCAACCATTTGGTCAGCCAAAATGAGCCCATTACCCCTACTGTCACACACACACACACACACACACACACACACACACACACACACACACACACACACACACACACACACACACACACACACACACACACAGACACACACACACACACACACACACACACACACACACACACACACACACACTTGCACAGTGAGACATGATCTGCTTTGGTTTCAGAGCTGTTTGGGTTATTTAGGTGTCCTTTAGAACATGTGTTTCAGGTGTCTGTGTGTGTGTGCTAATGAGGCTGTGTGTGTGTGTGTGTGTGTGTGTGTGTGTGTGTGTGTGTGTGTGTGTGTGTGTGTGTGTGTGTGTGTGTGTGTGTGTGTGTGTGTGTGTGTGTGTGCATGTGTCTGTGCAATTTTGCTGGTGATTGATTATATGGGGCACTAGCAGTCTAGAACGCAATCTGTTGAACAGTTTTACTTTTGTTCTTGACCTTGGTATGTGAAACCTACCGTAAATGTTTGCACTTCAACTAATAAAAACATAAAGAAATGGCTAACCATGTATTTCTGGTTCCTATGAACTCTGTCCAGTTGTTGTGCGTTTTGCATTCAGTTGTGCAGCACCATAACTCTTTTTTGTATCTACTCCAATTTTGCTTGTATGATTGTTCTCAGCCTTACAGACAGACAGACATACAGACAGATGATATAAATGATCAGATGGACAGATAGATGTGTAGACAGACGAGATGGAGAGTAGTTAGCGGCGTCTATCTAACCTCACCACAGAGAGATGCTCATGAATTTACAAAAGCATCCTGGAAGAGGAGGAGCTAGAGGAGGTGTAGGAGGAGCAGGAGGAGCAGGTGAGAAAGGAGGAGGAGGGAAACCTGACGAAGGACTGTGGTCAGAACCTTTTACGTAACTGATTACATGGTTGGAAAAATTCAGACTCCAATCACATCTTCAGCTAGTGCTAGGCGTCACACAGGCATGTATTCACACATGTGCACACACACAGACACGTGCACACACACACACACGCAAGTGCACATGCAAACAGGTAACAAACACGTGCACGAACGCACACGCATGCACACACATACACACTTGCGCACACACACAAACACATTCAGTGATAGTCCAATCTATTCTGTCCAACTGTAGAAATTACAAACTAACTAGGTTAGCTGAGAGGAGGAGGAAACTGCAAAACAAATTTAATTTGTGTGTGTGCGAGTGTGAGTGTATGTGTATGTTTGAACAATTTACAGCAAATATCAATTGTATAGATTACATAGCAAATGAGACATTGTTGGGTATTGCATTTTAAATATGTTGAGCGGGGAAAAACCTTAAAATATTAACGTGTATAATTTTACTCAGCACAACTCTGCAACACTGTTTTGACATGCATCACTATTCCAATGTTTTTTGCCTGTATATAATATATATTAGCAAAAGTATATTATATTACTGTTTTGCTTGTCTTGTCAAACTTCAGTTTATATTTTTGGAAAGGTAAGAATATAGATTTTTTCTAAGTACTGACTTCATTCACAGATATTCCCATTAAATACTCACTTGATTCACAGACAAAGTCAATGTGTTATGAAAAGTAAATATTATAAAAAATATGAAAATACATATTTTCATGCATACTTAAAAAGGAGTAATGAATAATTCATGGATCACATCCTTATTTCGTAATTCTTTGATCTGTCTGTGTTTTTGATCTGAAAATTGGTTCTGAAATACTTTATAATTTTCATTGGTGCTTAATCTACAGATGATTGATCAAATTTAATTTGTGTGTGTGCGAGTGTGAGTGTATGTGTGTGTTTGAACAATTTACAGCAAATATCAATTGTATAGATTACATAGCAAGTGAGACATTGTTGGGTATTGGGAGATTTGCATTTTAAATATGTTGAGCGGGGAAAGACCTTAAAATATTAACGTGTATAATTTTACTCAGCACAACTCTGCAACACTGTTTTGACATGCATCACTATTCCAATGTTTTTTGCCTGTATATAATATATATTAGCAAAAGTATATTATTATAGTTAGTTAAAACATATTTTTTTCTATTAAAGTTGAGAGAATATTGCAGTTGGAAAAGGTAGACAATGACATCCCATAAAACAAGTCCCTCATATGTAGCCCCATTTATAATATTATAGATAATATATTAATAACATTTCTTTATGTTATATTGCTTCTTTATATTTCTTTCTTTAAACTTATTTCATGGCCATCTCAAACACAATGATGTGTCCCAGCCATCAGTCCAAGTGGCCCAAAAACATATTTTCTCCCAAGCAGATAGATACAGTAAGATCTATTATTTAGGCCAACCCGCTCTACCACCTGAGCCACTGCCGCCACAGCATAAGTATAGCCTGGATGGTTACAACATTATGGCTTTAATCAAAACTTCTATGGAGAAAATGAATGGGATTTTTACTTCTGGAACAACACAACAGATAATGTGTTAGCAGTATCTTACCTGATTATAATGACCTGGTTGTGTTTGGCATCCATCATTTTGGTGTAGGAAGCGTTTACTATGGCAAACAGATGCCTGTGGGAGACAGAATCTTGATTAAATCAGACTTTAAGAAGCCAGAGACCAATTGCACTTAGCATAAATATGAATTCTTTGGTCATTGCTTTCTTTCTTCTATTATTGCTCCCTGCTTTTATTTTCTCCTTCGCTAATTTTTCCTATTGTCTTCTCTAGTTCTCCTACACTTTCTTACTTGTATGTGTTCAACTTTGTGCTCTGCTGTTCCTTATTTTCTTTAATTTCCAACCCTCTTAATTTAATTGTTTCCTTGTTTTCTTTCTTCAATCATCGATTAAATTTAAATCCTTTCCTTTCCCCTTTGTTTATAATTTAAACGTGTACAGCTATATATTTGACAGAATATATGACGATGATACTTTCAAGACACTGTTTTGTGATTATTAACCTAGCAACTCTATGATTTCAGATTTCAGCTTCTTCACATTATTAAAAATAATGAATAATATATAAACTTATAATGAAGTTTGGGAGTTATGAGACTGAAAACTGTGATTATGGTGGCAACAGCCAATTGTAAGAAACAAACGGCCAATTCCCCTTAAGGGATGATTCAGATATCGGGAATAAAATGTTGACAATCAAACGGACATAAAACCATGAACTATTTTAGAAATATATCATGCAGAGCCCAATCCACTCTACTTGAGTGGACATGTTCAGAGAAGGCGCAGATGTTCGGACATGTGTTTACCCCCCGCATGTGCCCAGTCACCTGGTGTGGACCATCGACCCAACGGCAAGGCAAGACTGATCTTCAAGGCTGATTAGTGTATACTGCCAAAGTCGGTCGGGACTTAAAAAGTCACCTAGTGGGCAGGAGCCTTGTTGTGATCATGTATCTCTATTTAGTTGTGATCATGTATCTCTAATTAGTTGTGATCATGTATCTCTTATCTCATTAAAGATCAGTTGGATTGACGTCTAATGTTCGTAAAGATCAGTTTGCTCTAATCATGTAGCGCCAAAGATCAGTTTGCTATGATCATGTAGCTCTAAAGATCAGTTTTCAATGATCATGTAGCTTTAAACATCAGTTTGCTATAATCATGTAGCTCTAAAGATCATTCTGTTATTATCATGCAGCTTTAAAGATCAGTCTGCTATTATCATGTAGATCTAATGATCAGTTTGCTATAATCATGTAGCACCAAAGATCCATTTGCTATAATCACGTAGGTCTAAAGATCAGTTTGATATAATCTTACAGCACTAAAGAAGAGATTGTTAGTGATTCTGTAGCTATAAAGATCAATTTGTTATTGTCCCGTAGCTCTAATCATCAGTTTGTTTACAATCCTGTAGCTTTAATGTTCCTAAAGATCGGTTCAGTCCTGTATGTGTTTTTTTTGGTTAAATATAGTGTTTTTTTTATTCACTGTATCCCACTGGCCATGGCTTTCTTGCAGTAATAATTCTGCTCGAATGAAACGTTGGCACTCTGCACAGCTACACCCTGTGTACTCAACATTCTTTTACTTTTTACATATGGTTGTACAGGAAAAATCTTCAATTAAAAAAAAACAATTTAGCAGTACAAGGGAAGTCAAAGGTTGGGAACCACTGCTGTAGATGTAATGATGCTTAAGATTAGTTTGACTTGATCCTGTTGCGTTACAGATCAGCTTGTGCTACGATCATGCTCTTTAGATAATAACAATCTTTTCTTTAGTAAGTTGGCTGTGAGGACCCTGATGATCATTAAGGTAATAAGAAGGTCTCACGGAGGGTTCTCTCCCAGGGCATGGCCCTTGTACTGCAGCACCATATCCGTCCCGTAGATATTGTACATTTTATAGGGGTTCACCGACACCAGGATGCTGCCTATGTATGTCTGAGAGAGAGCGAGGAAGACAGAGCAATTGAGAGGGATAGAGAGATTGAAGGAGAGATAAACAGAACAAGGGCGGAAACAGGAGGGCAAACAACAAATTAAGTTAATAGAGTTAATGGAAACAGTGAAAAAATAAGAAAATAATGGTGCTATTATGATAAACATTGTTGCAACAAACAGTGCAAGTGCAAATGTGGGACTTACGTATATGAGCTCACGATCAAATCTCATCATCAGGTTCAGCAGCACAGCCCCTTCATGTAGCTCCCTGGAAACACACACACACACACACACACACACACACACACACACACGTCATATTCACTAATTATGTGTTTCTATGCATTTGTGTGTGTGTGTGTGTGTGTGTGTGTGTGTGTGTGTGTGTGTGTGTGTGTGTGTGTGTGTGTGTGTGTGTGTGTGTGTGTGTGTGTGTGTGTGTGTGTGTGTGTGTCTCACTCCAGCTGTGTCATGTCCTCTACCCCGTCCTCCTCCTTCTGCTCCCTGTAGCCTATGGTGGGGAGGCTTCGTATGGAGTACATCTGTAAGACGTTGTGTGAAAGCACATACACATGTTGACACACACACACACACGCACATGCACATACATACACACACACATATGCACACAAATACATGAAGGAAACAATAAACACTATCTCTGTTTGCCAGTTTCTAATCCAGGTAATCTATATTAATGCTAAAGCGCTTTACCATCAGAACAGTTTACCTTATCGTACCACTGCCCCTTTGGATCCCCTTCTCTGCTAGGCAGCCAGTCCCCTGTGTCATGTCCCTCAAACTGGCCAACTTGTCCCATCACACCCATGGGGTTCAGTAGCTCCTCGTCCCGATACATGGACCACTTATTGAGGTTCTGCACTGTCCCGTGAGGCAGGACTCGCTCCGCCCCCCACATGTCAACATCTTCCCCAAAGTCTACTCCATCTGTCCCCTGTGCCCAGTGTCCATCTGGCCCGTGCCCATGGGCCTGAGGCATAACTACAGCATAGGATGGAAGGCGGAAAGAGGATCCACGAAGGTTTGGGTTTGTGGACAAGGCACTGGATAGGTCCATAGATCGAGGGCTAGGGGCGCCAGGCCGGGCTGACAGAGTGCCGTCTGGAAGGCGATATGTGGCTCCACGCATGTTGGGGTTTTTCGACAACGCACCGGAGAGGTCCAACGTTCGAGATGGGGTGGGACTTGCAGCACCAGGCCGAGTTGTAAGTGTGCCGTCGGGTAGACGATATGTTGCTCCACGAAGGCTTGGATTTGTAGACAAGGCACCGGAGAGGTCCAGCCTTCGAGATTGGGGAGCAGGTTCTGCTGCAGGCCGAGTTGTAAGTGTTCCGTCTGGTAGACGATACGTTGCTCCACGAAGGCCCGGATTTGTAGACAAGGCACCGGAGAGGTCCAGCTTTCGAGATTGGGGAGCTACTGCAGCAGGCCGAGTTGTTAGTGTCCCGTCTGGTAGACGATATGTTGCTCCACGAAGGCCCGGATTTGTAGACAAGGCACCGGAGAGGTCCAGCCTTCGAGGTTGGGCAGCAGGTTCTGCTGCAGGCCGAGTTGTAAGTGTCCCATCTGGTAGACGATATGTTGCTCCACGAAGGCCTGGATTTGTAGACAAGGCACCGGAGAGGTCCAGCCTTCGAGATTGGGGAGCAGGTTCTGCTGCAGGCCGAGTTGTAAGTGTCCCGTCTGGTAGACGATATGTGGCTCCACGAAGGCCTGGATTTGTAGACAAGGCACCGGAGAGGTCCAGCCTTCGAGATTGGGGAGCAGGTTCTGCTGCAGGCCGAGTTGTAAGTGTCCCGTCTGGTAGACGATATGTGGCTCCACGAAGGCCCGGATTTGTAGACAAGGCACCAGAGAGGTCCAGCCTTCGAGATGGGGGACTTACTGCAGCAGGCCGAGTTGTTAGTGTCCCGTCTGGTAGACGATATGTGGCTCCACGAAGGCCCGGATTTGTAGACAAGGCACCGGAGAGGTCCAGAGATCGAGGTTGGGCAGCAGGCTCTGCTGCAGGCCGAGTTGTTAGTGTCCCGTCTGGTAGACGATATGTGGCTCCACGAAGGTTTGCATTTGAGGACAAGGCACCGGAGAGGTCAAAGCTGCGAGATTGTGGAGTCGGCTGAGGACTGGCCATAAGGGTACCGTCTGGTAACCGATAGGTGGCCGATCGCACATTTTTGTTCTGGAGAGCAGCAGAGAGGCCAAATGACCGTGGTTCTGGGACATTTTGGACAGCTTGGTTTCTCAAAAGCGAGCCATCTGGGAGCCGGAAATTTGCTTTGCGCATGCTAGCATTCG
Source organism: Gadus chalcogrammus (assembly GCF_026213295.1). Taxonomy (NCBI): domain Eukaryota; kingdom Metazoa; phylum Chordata; class Actinopteri; order Gadiformes; family Gadidae; genus Gadus; species Gadus chalcogrammus. The sequence continues at coordinate 9,681,316 of NC_079413.1, forward strand.
AAAGAGCACCAGAGAGCCCTGGTGAAGAAAAAATCCCCTCAGAGCTCTCAATAATTTCCACCTCCTCCTGTCCTGGTTGGGTAATAAAAGAACCATCAGGTAAGCGATAGGTGGCCTTTCGGACATTAGGGTTAAGCATAGCAGAAGACAGCATGGAAGGAGAGATGGTTGATGGCTGCTCTGCTGGCTCAGTTCTGGTTACAAACGAGCCATCGGGAAGTTGGTAGGTGGCCTGCCGTAAACTGGGATTCTGTAGGGCATTGGATAGCATGGCGGGAGACAGCCTCCCCCCTGCGGTTACTGGTGGCTCAGTGGAACCCTGGGGCATAATAAAAGAATTGTCCGGAAGTCTCACCATTGACCCATGTATTTGAGAGGCCCTCAGTTGAGCGGAGAGAAGCGGAGAGCCTATCCCCTGATGTTGCAGGGTAGCCTGAGGATGAACAGCACTGGGAGAGGCAGGAGATAATGGGGAACGGTGGTGCTGAAGCGGTGAGGTGTAGGATGCGTTTCGTAGTTGTGAGGAAAGCATTGAGGCAGACAGGTGTGGAGAAGAGGGGGCAAAAGAGCCAGTAAGAGGTGCGTCCTGAGCAGGCGAGAGGACAGGCGTGTAAAGGCTTGCGTTTCGCTGGAGAGGAGAAGAGTAGGAGGCACTGCGCAGGCCAGGATTCTGCATTAGAGCGCCGGACAGACCCAATGGAGAACTGAGCCCTGTCTGCAGCATCACTTGTTCATCCATTGGCATTAAAACCTGCCCATCAGGAAGAGGAGAATGACTTCTTTGTAAAGGTGAGGTGTAGCTGGCATTCTGCAGGTATGGGTTCTGCAGTGACCTCCCTAAGTGGGGTGATAGTTGACCAGGAGTGGTCGGGTGACTGTGAGGATAGCCTTCGTATCCTTGAATAGAAGACAAGGGCTTTGGTATGACAGGGGCATAATGAGAAGGGTAAGCAGAGGCATTGTGTGATTGAACGTTTGTAAAAGTACCAGGGTAAGCTGGAGGATGATGTAAGGCATTTGTCAACATCGGTGATGGACCTGGGTCACTCATAGTGTATCCATAATGGTTTATAGGCTGTGAAGGAAGTAGATTTCCATGGGGGGCGTAAGGATTAACCACTGAGGGTTGTAAATATGAAGGCCCTGGACTGTAAGGACTCATAGCCCTCTGGGGAACAGGCGAGGCAGGGTGATAGGCTGGGTGCATGGGTGAGGGTGCACGGGAGGGCAGAGGTGACCTATGGTGTTGTAACATAGGAGATTGAGGTCTACTCTGAAACCTGTGCATAGATGGCTGGGGAGAGAGGGGACGCATATGTTTTACCGATGGTTGTGGAGATGCCAGAGGAGCGCTGAAAGATTGCCTACTCAGAAGAGAACCCTGGTTCCTGGACATCCGGACAAGTGGCTGCCCTCTGCCCACAGGCCGGTGGAAGCCTCTCTGGGCCGGCCCAAATCGTTTGGATTCCCTTAGCCCTGTTTGTCGGGACCCTGTTCTAGCCAGCATTTGTGGGCCACCTTGGGGGAGGCCTTGGACACTATGAATAGAGGATCTAAAAGGGGCAACATTTTGGGTGACAGGAGGTCCAGTCCTGGAACGTCTCGATAGATAGGGATTAGCAGGGGAGGGTTTGACAGTGCCCATGGGCACATGGCTGCGACTGCCGGGCCGACCTCTCAGTCTGCGTGTTGAGGAGCGGATGGGAAGGGGCCGGTTAGACATATGAGATGGAGAGGGGGAGACGGGTCGGCGAGGGGATGGAGGGCGGAAGGCCCGAGGAGGTGATGATGGTCTCTCCATCATAGGCATGGGGCTTTGCCTTCTTGGGGAATGCAGTGCTGAGGAGCTGGCTCTTGTCAAGACAGATGCTTGTCTTCTGCCACCAAAATTGCGAGGTCGGGCAGAGGGCAGGGGAACTGCGTCTGGAGGAGGCTGCTGCCTAAAAGAAGGTCTCGGTGAATGACCTGGACTAGGCCTTCTCCTCATTGATCCACGGGGTGAGGGCGGGGGGCTGGACATAGGGGAGTAAGGGGAACGTGCTCTGGATGGTGACCTACCTAGCCCAATCCCTTTGGTCCTCCTAGGGTAAGAAGGCTTGGCCTGAACTGACATGCCTCTCCTAGGGAACTGTGGTGAAGTGGGGGGGCTAGGTCTCCGCCGGGACAGCATTGATGCTGGCCGCTGGCGCATCATTGACATTCGGGAATCAGGCCTTCGCCTACGTAGCATTGGGGAGAAGTGATGCTCCTGATAGGCATCTCCCTCATATTCAAATCTTCCATTAGTCTGCATGCCTGGCCTAATTGGTAGCTGTTGGGGCCCAAATCGCCTTACTGGCATTGGGGAGTGCATAGGCGAATGCATAGGTGTATGCATAGGTGAGTGCATAGGTGAATGCATAGGTAAATGCATAGGCTGGGGAATAGGTGCCTGCATCATTGGGACTCCCATTTGGAACATTTGAGGATCTTGGGGGTGACATTGTTGGTACACATGCGGAGGAAACTGAGGCTGGAGAGGTGAAATGGAGAAGTGGCTGGGGGAGACAGTGAGAGGTGGGTGGGCGTGTAGAGGGGACTGGGCCTGCTGCATTAGCATGGTGGTTGGAGACTGTCTTTGGAAAGGGGCAGCCTGTGGTTGGCCCAAATCGACAGCATACTGGGGCTGCGCCTGTTGGTTGATGATTTGAGGTTGCTCATATTGTATCTCTGACATCATATCTAAATCATTGAGGTCAATGGTCTGTGCAGCAGGGGAATGCAGAGCAACAGCAGGGTAAGAATTAGGCATAGGTGGTGGAAAGATTGGAACATCCAGTCTTTCTTGCCCAAACATCATCACCTGGGGCCTTGGAACCCTAAATTGGTCTTGAACACCTGGGTCTTGAAGAAGGTAAGGCAGTTGTTCCTGTTGGTAAATCAACCCCAAACCAGATCCATCTAGACCAGAGTCTGCAGGAAATGGTAACATGTATGGATTGTACATGGCCTGTGTAGGGTCTGTGTAGGCTAACATTGAGTCATTGTACAATCCTTGGTCAAATTCAGACCCGGCATACATCATCATCCCAGCTGGTTGGGAAATCCCATAGTTATAATCCAACTGGTTTCCCATTAACATCTGCTCACCATAAAGCTCATGCTCATGTGGGTCAAAGAACCCATCCATTCCCCTGTCATAGTAACCAATGGGCTCTGCTTCTATTGCATAAAGCAGTCCGTCCTCACCATAGTAATAGCCTTCATCAGCATAAAAATCCCCGAAATCATCATCATAGTAACCATAATCATTGTACTGTTGGTCCTCATTGTAAAATTCATCATCATAGTAAAAGTTACCGTCTTCATCGTAGTAGCCATACTCATCGTCCCAGAGTTCATCGTCATAGTATTCTTCTTCATAAGGATCATACGGATTCCTCCCGTGGTATCCATGGTTATCATAGTATTCTTCCTCATAGTAATCTTCATCGTACTCATAACCGTCATTAAAGTATCCTCTGCTTCTGTTGACATACGATTGTCGCTTTCCCCCGAGCCCCCCGGCACTATACCGACGGTGTCCCTTGTTGTCCAGAAACTTCCCTGTCAGCCAGTTTGCAGCCCCAGAGATCCTCCCTAATACCCAGCTTTTACTTTTAAAACCAGGTTTCTCTGCTTTATTCTTCCCAAATACTCCTTTGAACTTTCCTCCAAGTCCCTTTGCCTCTGTTGCCATTTTACCTTGGCCACCTAACCCAGACAGATTTAAGGTCTTCTTGGATGGATTATCCTTTTTGAACCCGCCAAAATTGCTGAAGCCAGACAATCCCCCCTTTTTGTCCCCAGACTTGTCTTTACCCCCAAAGCCAGCAAACAGCTTGGTGCCTCCTAAAAGGGGTTTAGAGCCCGGTGGTTTCTTCTTCTTGGAGATTCTGAGAAAAAGACGGGTGGTGCTTTTGAGGTTACGCTTTGGCTTTGCTTTCTCAGCTGGTTTTGGCATACTAAAAAGGGAAGACTTCCCTGTGATGCCACTTAGGGCACTTGAAGCTCCCTTGATTGCAGGCATCTGACCTGCCATCCCTTTCTTCTGTCCCTGCCCAGCTAAGCCCATCACAGCCTTGGATGCGCCCTTTTGAGCATCATTCATCTTTTTCAGGTTCATAGCAGCCATTCCTTTTTTTAGTTTTGGCGTCTCCTCTTCTTCATCTTCATCTTCACCCTTTGGCTGGCGTTTGCCAGGAGCCTTGCTGAACCCCTTCATAGCCTTAGAGGCTCCTTTCAGGGCCACTTTTCCTTTACCTTTTGCTCCCTTCTTGGTTACCACCTCTTCTTCGCTCTCCTCTTCCTCTGTTCGTTCACTACTCATTCCCTCATCTTCCTCTTCTGAAGCTTCCGACTCACTGATGGGTTTCTTACCCTTCCCCTTCTTCCCGTCATCCTTGCCCTTTCCCTTAGCTGGCGGCTCCTCTTTTTTCCCTTTCTTGTCACCCTTCTTATCTTCTTTCCCTGCCTTCTTTGGCTCCTCTTCTTTGCCCTTCTTGGAACCCTTGTCACCCTTCTTAGGTGCCATTTTGGTCCTACACCTACTCCAACTGTCTCAGAGAAAGAAGATAAAGGATCGGTACAGACGGAAGGCTCAAGCAGTAGGGATCCATGTCAGAGTTGACAACAGCTTGACATACACGACAAATCCAAATGCTGCCAACATCTTCTTTTCCAGTATTTCCGTCTTCTTATAACTTTTAACTTGTACTTATTCCTCCACTGAATCAAAGTCTCCGATATGTGATGGAGCACAAATGCCAGACAAACTCTGCCACCATCTGTTTCAAGTCAGTTATTCTAAAGCGCAGAAAGAAACTGGCTTAACCCTGAGCCACCAGAGCTTGCTCGCATTACAGCACTCAAGCATCTAAAAAACAGCCCGGATCCCAAAATGTTTCAGACTGAAACATGCTGATTGTGATTATCAAGAGTCATTGAGTTCAGAAGTTTTGTTCTGATAACACTGACTATCACTATACCAGGATCTTTACTCTTGTCACCCACTTGTCCATCTGGGTCACTCACTTGAAATCCCACATGGAAGTCCTTTAACAAAGTTGGAACAACAAAATCCAGCATGTGCCATTTTTAAATCCCAGCGGGGGGGAGGGGGGGTTCTCCTTCACAGGTTTGTAAGTAATGTTCCAGGGTCACAGCGCTGAATAGAAGACCCCCCCTGTACCGGTCGATGGTGTCGGTGTAGTCCTTTGTGTGTCTCCCATTGTCTTGTTAACCCAGAGACAGTTGTTCTTGCTTGGCTGCTGCAGCAACTTTGGCAGGCAAGTTCTTTCCTTACACAAGAAGAGTCGCTCTGTGTGTGTGTGTGTGTGTAGGTAAGTGTGCGTCTGTTTGTGTGTGTCTGCATGCACATGTGCGCATCTCCTAGTTCTAACACTCAGGGGTATCCTCTTCTATGTGTGCGTGCGTATTCTTCCACATGGACGTCAGAATGCGAGTGTGTCCTTCTGTAACCTCCCGCATTTCTCCCTCTTTCATTCTCGCTCCCTCTCTCTCTCTCTCTCGCACTCTCCCTCTCTTTTTGTGACACCGCGACCTCACCTGTCCTCTGTTCCACATCACTGACCCCCTCTCCCCCCCTCCCCAAACCTATCCGCTGTGCATTCACACACGTCGTATCTGTGTGCACGTGTGTGCATCCCCAGTTATAGTTGCAAGGGGGAACCTAAATGTACCAGCTATTACTGCCTTGGGGTAACCCTATCTGTAGGCTCACACCCGTATCAATAATGCAGGTCGGCTGAGCTGTTGCTAAACTGTGTCTGAGAGGCTCGGGCACACTGAGCCAAAACATGCGGCACCACTGGTACCATTAACACAGGCAGCACAAGCCAGGGCTGGCAGGCCACAACAGTCAGGGATAACGCATACATCAGACCCTCTACAGGTGGCGTTTACAGTGGGGGGATTACAAGGGATCTTGACAACCCCGATAAGTACAACAGTGTTGTACACAATCAATTAATGATTCATGGAGGATTCATACATATATAGATACTACATTGATTGTATTTTTGATATTAGTATGGACGATTCAGTTATACAGAAGTTATTTTTCATTGCCTGTGTTTCTTTACTCATATGACGCAGTCAAATGTATTATTCACATTTCCTTCAACAAAGAATTTAATTTTTCAGAAACAATTTACGTATTCATTTCAGAATGATCTGAAACCGAATCAGCTACGCATCTCTGAACCAACAAGCTTTAAATGTCAGGAGTTTTCACAGATATATTGATTAGTCAATTTACAAATATAGAAATACTAAATGAGTGAATGAGTGTGAGTACAGTGAGTGTGCATCCATGCACGTGGGTTTGTGTGTGTGTGTGTGTGTGTGTGTGCTGTGCGTGCGTGCGTGTGTGCGTGTGTGTGTGTGTGTGTGTGTGTGTGTGTGTGTGTGTGTGTGTGCTTGCCCGTCTGTCTGTGTGTGTGTGTGTGTGTGCTTGCTTGCATGTGTGTGTGTGTGTGTGTGTGTGTGTGTGTGTGTGTGTGTGTGTGTGTGTGTGTGTGTGTGTGTTGTGTGTGTGTGTTTGTGTGTGTGTGCGTGTGTAAGGCCATGCAGGTAGAAGGAAGATGGAGGGTTGGGTATAGGAATGATCCGTGGCACCCATGTTCTGATGGCAGAGCCAGGAGTCTGTTCTCGGTGGCAGATATCAATGTTTAATGTGTTGGGCCTTACGCAGGACAGATTAAACATTCATCACGGCCCGGCTCTAAATATATCACACGGAGGGTTAACCCTGCCCTCACCAGCTCACTCACCCATTCATTATACATACACACCCACTACCCGGGGTTAACAGGCGATCTCTGTGCATTGGAAAAAAGCGAAAGATCATGAGGAACAACATGGCCGCCAAGGTTTTACCACAGGGTTCGAGTTAGATGGGAGCCAGTGGGAGCTGAGCTCCCATAGAGAGAGGTCTGGCTCCCTGGAAAATAAGGCCCCGTCCACGCAGAGCCGATATTTTGGTGAAACCGCATAAGTCATGTGCCTTTGGGCCGATTCGGCCGGCCGACGGTGCCAGACTGAAAGATACCTTCACACGGTGCGTCTTTTTACAATTTATTTGTTACCATTCGTAATGTTGATCAGCAGAGAAATAGTTCACCAAAGACGTTGACGTCGCTTAGCAACCGAATGCGCTGGGGTTGTAAAGTTACCGGACTACTTGCGGAGTGATACGAAAGACGTGAATCAGAGGCAAAAATTCCACTTTCCTTGACAGCAGTCATTATATGCTTAGCAATGGTGAATAATTTTTTGATAATTCACCGTTGCTAAGCATATAATGACTGCTGTCAAGGAAAGTGGATTTTTTACCCTCCCTCGTATCACTCCGCAAGTAATCAGGTAATATATCAACCCCAGCGTTCTCGGTTGTTTCTCTGCTGATCAACACTACGATTGCTGGTAACGAATACATTGTAAAAAGACACACTATGTGAAGTTATTTTTTCGTTTTGGCAAGTTGCCTTGTAATAAATGGGATAATGTGTAAAACGTCTCCGGTCATTATCGAAAATAAGCTACTTCAGGGCGAAGCAAGACACCACCGCTTTGCGTCGGTGTCCGGTTCGCCCTGTCTGGGTTAACTTTCCTGATGATGACCAGCATTCTATACATCATCCCTTACATATTTGCTTGCACATGATCATCTATAGTATAGTTGTTGATTTTTTAGAGATCCCCACAGAGATGGAATCATAACTCGAACCCTGATTTACCGAATACACCAATGGAAAAGCGATTTTACAAAGATATTTGTATTGAGTAATTTGGCAATGCATTTTTGTGGAGAGGATGGAATGGTAATGTAAATAACAAGTTTTCTTAGTTAAAGAGTTTGGTCACAGCTGCTGAGAAAAACACCAAATGCTTGAAGTCTTTCTTTCTTTCTTTATCTACGTTATTATTTATTGACATATTTATCATATGAACATTGTCGCCACTGAAATAATCTGAACGTGAACAGCACCAGCCTTGATGGACAAAACTGGGACGAATATTTAAATACAGTCAATAAATGAACACTACCATAATCATTGTTGACTGTTATTAACATGAGGAGCAGTCAGTGATTCGTCAACATGAATGAACCAAATGTCTCCATCGACACGAGCAGCATGTGTGAAGACTCTCTGTAATCCAAGAGGCTACTTCCTGAAGTCTCTGCAGTTCAACCATATCATTTTATCCCTAATATTGTGCCAATGGAGATGCCACCATGCGACGCAACCCGAAAATGTGGCTCCGTGCCATGCAAGATATTAAACTTTAATTTGCCTAAAATGGCAGAGAGAAAGATCTGAAAGTTGACCCCTGTTTGTCCCAGAGGAAAAATTGTGTGTGGTCATCCCCGGTTATTCTCGTAAGAAATTTCAATATAACGTAATAAGTATTTGAAGTATTTTCCGTAATAAGTATTTTTACACATAGTAATTAATTATTTTTGTATTTTATTGCATATTCTGCTGGAATTATCATTACGTAAATAGAAAAAATGTTGGGTACAGTAGAGCAATATGAAAATATTCAGAAGAAAATAAATGGATGTTCTACTCTGTTTTCAAATGACAGAAAAAATTGTTTACTGAATATTCATGTATAATTATAAGGAAAAAACAATGGAAAATGTGAGTGTCCATGACTGATGACAGTTTACACACACAGAGAATTTTAAATAAAGTTTGATTTTGAATAAAGCAAACACATCTACCAGTACCTTCAAGATGACTACCAGGTAAGCAGATCTCTTAAAGATCCCATGGCATGCTACTTTATGAATGAGGTTCTTCCACTTCCACTTCAATCTGAAGTAGACTGAACCGCGACATGGAGGAGAAAGGGATTGTTGACCGCAATTGTCTCCCGCCGACAAAAATTTAGAGAATCTTTGAAAAGGTTTACACAAACCCATAACTGCTGGAAGATTACAGAAGGAAAGAGAGAGAGGTTAGGAGTTGGAGAGGTTACAGATAGTAATTAGCATGTATATATATGTATAGATACATAAATAATATATATATATCTATAGCCGATAGGAAGCCTATGCCCTCATACAGTGTCTATTGGAAGTCAATTCCCTACACTAGGGATCGGACGATATGGATTTTTTAGGGCCGATGCCGATACGATTTATTTTTCATCACCGTTAGCCGATGAGCGATACGGGCTGCCGTTTTAACTCAACTTTCGTCATAAAAATGACACAATGATCATAACAAATGCTACAAGTCTCAATTTAAAAAAGGAACATTTATTAGACTGTCTGTCTGTAAATCTACGCAGCGGTCGCGCATCGGCATTGGGTTTGCAATGCAAAAAACACAAATAACGGCCTGATATATTCCCCGGCCGATATATCGGTCGATCACTACCCTACACCAACAGTGTTAGGTACTAAGTACGCCATTCAGGCACCTTCCACACTGATTTTTTTTCTTTAAGTCTTGTACGTTTGAGCCGACCATCCAGACGGAACCGGCGTTTTCGGTGCCTGCTAAAACACACATTTTTTAACCAAGGCTGAAAAAGAGAAAAACGGCCCAATGCGTTTTCGCGTTAGGATTTGTGTGGACCCCAGATACGCAAACGATAACGTCATCGCCCCCGCCACCAGGTTGGCAACATTAGATTTCCGTCTAATTTGATTTGTTTGATTTGATTTGTATTATTTTTGTAGCTTTAAATACAGCCCCTTGGTAAATGGAATTACTAACTCTACATTAAAAAGTATTTTCTGCTCAATCTAAAAGGTTTAACAACTGCTTTCCCCTCCTCGACAGTATGTTTGTAAAAGTGATATATCGGGCCGATATTGGTGGTTTTTACGTTTTTTTTCTTTTTAAGGCATGATTTACAGACAAACAGTTCAATAAATGTTCCTTCTATAAATTGAGACTTGTAACATTCGTTATAATCATTGTGTCATTTTTATGATGTAAATTGAGGGAGCAAAAGCAGTATCGGCTCCAAATATCGTCTCAAGAAAATCGGCAGCCCGTATCGGTCATGGGCTAAGGCTGATAAAAAAAAATAGGTATCGACATCGGCCCTAATAAATCCATATCAGTCGATCCCTAGTTTGTATACAGCTCGCATGCTTGATGCACATGCTCCGCCTCGTCTTCTTCTTTTTTTGGGGGAGAACCAGTGCCACATATAGGCCTGGAATATGTACTACAGCGTTTCTACAGCTAGATGCGTTTTTGCAATGAGTCCATCTTTACGGAGAAATTCCTGAAACACTGCCCAGGAAAACGAAAAGATAGTTTTCGTCCCCGTGTTTACGAGGCCTCTAATGTCGGATGACGTGTCCATAACAGTACGATTTTTTCCTATGTTTTGAGACGTGCTCATTTCATGTCATGCTTCCTACCCATTTCAAGATATCAAAAATGAAAGATTTTTTAGACATCTTACAAAGATGCAACATGAAAAGAGGAAAAAACTGTGGCGGAAAAATCGAAAAGGTATTCCAGAAAAGAGAAAGAGCTAGAACCTGCAACATGTTCAAGAAGCAAATGATAAAGTAATTCAAAATCTTCAAGAAGACAGCACCTCCCCAAGAGAACAGCCCTTCTCATCTTAGCAGGTGAATGTCTCTGCCATCAACTCTACTCCTAAAAGAATAGAGACATCTCTACAGACACCATGACCAATGAAGATATCTACCCCAAAGGAATCACCTAAACAGAGGCTCAAAAATGTAATTCAAAGCTGTGCTACACAGAAGAGAAGCTTCTGGAGATGACCAAAGAGATGGTCAACCTAATGAAAAGACTGAAAAGACTTGAGAGGATGGCCAAGAGGAAGCAGGTAATTGTCAACATGGAAGCCAGAAAGATCCAGAAGATAACGACAAAGAGAGGTCATCAGAGGGGTGTTCCACGAACGGAGGTTTAACAAACACTGAGTTAACGCTGAACTCTAGGTTGATTGACCCTGTGCCGACCAACCCAGAGTTTTCGGTTCCACAGCAGCGGTTATGCATTAGTTCAGTCAACTCGGGGTTGGTTAACACAGGGTTGTGCGCGTCCACGCCAAACTTAAAAAGACGTGATGTATGGATCATGGAAACCCTGATCGATATGGCGAAACGGGCCGCTTATTTCAATGAAATGGAACCCCAGGTTCTCCTGGAGAGCTATGACGAGGAGAAGGACATTATCACAAGAAAAGGGAACGCTAAAACCTCTGGAACCCGGAGAACCAAAGCCTGGCAGCGGATCGCTGACCGCGTAAATGCGTTAGTTACACGTCAAAAGCATGATCCTTAATATTTGAGCCATGAATATATAAATATCCCAGTTAAGCATTCTTAAAGATCCTACCACATAACCCCTTTCTTCTAAAACAATATGTACTCCGATTGCTTCCAAGCGGTCAGAGAATCAAGTATAAAAATGAAGTATAAAAAACATACAAACTGGTAAGCTTTTCCCACCATCGTATTGGTATAAATTTAAATAAGCCATTTTTTTAAGCCAATCGTGAAAAGGCCGACAGTCGGCAGACTGGATCTGGCCCTCAAATTGTCTTGACCCCGGTGGAGGAGCTGTTAATAAACATAAATTCAGGGCGCCCTGGCATGGAGGGGGTACCTGGAGGTACCTACCACCTCAGAGAGTCATGGGCCATACCCCACACTGGTTGAATGTAGGTTTTTGTGTTTTCTTGTATTTTAGATTTTTTTTGCCTTCGAAGTAACACATGCAAACCGTGTGCTTGCCACAGCGCATACTATTCCAAATGTTTCTTTTTTGGTAACTGGGTAGAAAACCTAAAAGTGACAATTCATCAACTTCACAGATCAAGATGGATCAGTGCTTGTATGAAGCCGCCGGCTACGATCGAACATTCTCCAGTGGATGCAAGTCCGTTAGGACTATTTTATACTTTATGTTGTAAATGCCTCTCGGCATAGTACTCAGACAATATTGCTCTTTGTATGATAGGAGGCCGATACAAATCTTGGATGGGTCATCTGAAACGACTGTGATGTGCTCAGCATCTCCAGCATTATAGCCTAGATAAAACTACCATTTGAAAAAAACGGAGGGCTACGCAAATAGTCTGGAGTGAACTGAGGCCAGGTCCTCGATTGGTAGTGTTGGCTATGTAAGGCTATTTAAATATATTAAAGATTTGCGCGAGAATCTATATCTCTCCACTCCAGCAAAAAGTCATCCAATATGCCAAGATGTCGAGCCGTGGTCTTATCAATCGCTCCCGGTGGATTGCACGTATAATTTGCGCTCTGATATCAGCAGTTCTCTCATCAAAAGGGCATGCCATTGTGAACACATGAAATCTGCGGTGAACGCCGGTTGAAATACCCAAAACCGGGTTATGTTTCAAACTTAACCTGCGCAAAACCTGGTCCGACCAGGTTTGATTCAGAGCATATGTTGCTATAGCAACTAACATACCGTGATCCTTTTGGAACGGAAAACCTAGGGTTACAGCAAACCCTGGGTTAACTTACCCGGTTATGTGATAAAACCGGCTTTGTGGAACACCCCACAGAGAACAATACCCAATAACAGCCAGAGAAGACTAATGCACACACTTGTTAGCGACTTCCTTCATCAAAATTAAGTTTCTACAATAATAAATGGGAAATCTGAAGAAATTAATAGACACTATGGCAATAGAATGTCAGAGAATCCCAGGCACAACCTTTCCAAGGCGCAATTATTTCAACATAACCCATTTTGGATTGGCCAGCGAACAGTCACAGATAGAGCTACATGTGCTTGCAAAACGCAAATGTCTGGCTTGAAGGTGAAGAACCTGCACCAGCTTGGGGTCATAGAAACATTATCCCCAAGGGACCCTATCCAGGCCAGTGTGTGTAGTGACGATGACAAGTTCTGCAAGTACAGGACATGCAGGTATTGCAAGCATAAGACATTACAAACAACACTGGATCCTTCAACAACCGGAAACATCATTGTATCTGAAATGCATAGATGGGGCCACTGAATAGAAAGTGTGGAAAGTGTTTCTTGAGAGGAGGCATACCTCCATTGAAAAGCTAGTGGACCTAACACACAGGACACCACTCAAACTTCTCCAGACACATTTACAACTTCCAAGCAACAGTTTGAAAGATTGAGGAGATTGAGAGAGACGCTGACCGAGAAAATGTAGCGATTCACAGTGAGACCTACGCTTGTAAATACACCAGGGAAATAATTTGCACCAATTTAGGAAGTGGATCCTCGTTCAATATGATGGAGAACTTTTCCCTGGCACCATAACACAGGTAGTATTTGGTGGTATGGACATCATGTTGTTGATGATAAATCGTCCTATTAAGTTATTACTATTGTTTTATTTTTTTACTTTCCTTTCAGATTTAAAATGGTTAACACAATGTGTTTTTGTATGTGTTGTTTTGATGTGTTCTCTGTTTTTAGCCTATGTATGTTAGGTGCATAACATGTTTAATTTTCAGGTTCTTTATTTTCAAAAGAACATAACATACAAATGCTATAAACAGAACACGTAAACATAGTATACTTATTATCATTGACGAAATCATCAACCTCATTTCCGAAACCAATGTATCATTACCAAGTGTGTGTGTGTGTGTGTGTGTGTGTGTGTGTGTGTGTGTGTGTGTGTGTGTGTGTGTGTGTGTGTGTGTGTGTGTGTGTGGGGGGGTTATGAGGTCAGAATGCAAAAACCGGCATCAAGTACCATCCCAAAGATAAGAACCACATCAAAACGACTCTCTCGCACGCACGCACGCACGCACGCACGCACGCACGCACGCACGCACGCACGCACGCACGCACGCACGCACGCACGCACGCACGCACAATTGTAGTGTGCGTTTACATTTGTGGGTGAGAGAGGGAGAGAGAGAGCGAGAGAGAGAGAGAGAGAGAGAGAGAGAGAGAGAGAGAGAATGTATTTGATACCTCTGGGTTAGAATGTGATAGTTGGTTGAGCTACATTTCCTGTTTTGTTATTTTTATTCTTCTTACCTGCCCAGGGACTGCAGATGGAAATGAGCTTTTAGCTTTAATCTGGTACAAGCCATTTTCTTACTCCACATAATTAATGAACCTTGTACATCCCTGTTTCAAATAAACGAATAAAGTAAATACAAATAATGGAGATATTCTACAAAAGAAAACTCATTCATGCACGTGGATGAGGCTTTCAGAAGGTAGCACTTTACAATAAGGGTACATTAATTATCAATTGATTAAAATTAGTTACTGCAGTAATTAGCATCACCTAATAATTGCCTTACAGTTAACTGATTAGTTAATGCAGTATTAAGCACTATAATATTGCATTAGCATAGGGGTAAGGGTGGTTAGGGGTTAAGGTTAATGTTTGGGTCAAGGTTAATCGTAACCCTAATTTGATAAATGAATACCTAAGTAGTTAACATGAACACCATAACCTGAGTTTACATGAACACCATTAGTAAATGATTATGTTAATTAACTGTTACTACTGTTACTGCTTAATACTGCATTAACTAAGGTAAGGGTTAGGGTTGAATTAATTAATGGTTTATTAATTTACCTTTATTGTAAACTCTTACTAGGGATTTAATTACATGGCTTAATAAGTTGAATGCATCTTCTACAGTGGCCAGTCCACTCGTTGTTTATTTGAAACCGCTTGTCCGCCATCAAACTTTAGATTCAGATCTTACGCCAGATTTGTGAGAGTCTACATAAGGAAACATGCTCACGTGACCACAGCTGACAGCTTGAAAAAATAAGGATGTCAAGAGAGTAGGAGGCAAAGGGAGCCTAGAAGGAAGGAAGAGAGAAAGTAAGGGAACAGGCAGAAACAAAATATAAGTTGAGTCTGGACTGAGTAATTTTAAACAATGAGGGGATGATAAGGACGTGAGGAATATGATAGACAATATTAGTTTGACGTGATTGGCTGATGGATAGAAATATAAAACAGAAAGAAAGAGGAAGGGGTCAAGAGGAGTCAAGAGTGATGATGGGAGAGACTGCGAAAGGGAGAAAGAGAATGGTGAAAGAGAGAGAGAGTCGATATTCATCTGACAAGCTGCTTTCATCAGGAGCACTCAGCCAACAAGCTCACCTAATGAGAACGACACACAAACACACGGATGCAAACAAACACACAAACACACACACACATTTTAGACCCACAAACACACCCACACATGCCTACATCGTACGTACATTCATGCACACACTCATTCAGACTCATGAACACACATATATCAAAAATCATCCGACAACCAAACTTTCAAATGTTGTCGGTATCAATCCCCTACCATTATGAACTGCTAATAAAGATATAGGGGTTCTCAACACACACCACTACACCTTCTGACAACAAATACACCTCAGAAAATATCCCTATAAGAAACAATACAAAAAAACACTCAAACAGGAAAATATCAGGCCACCAATTTAGGGACAAGGGAAGAAGCCTCTACAACAGAGAAAGTTTTCCCTCTCAAAACTAAAAAAGCGGAAAGAGGTAGGAGAGGGAGAAAGAGTTGCCATTATTGGGTGACAGAGACGGAGCAAGGAAAGAAGAGAGACGACCAGACTTGGGTTTCCTCTGAACCCACTAAGCCCATGTGTTCAGGTGCTGGCCTTGACTTCAGGGAGTATCCCCAAATGACTACACCGTGAGGTGAAACCAAAGGCTAGTGGCACACCTGACACTGCCATTAGCAATTAGCATGGATCAACACTAAACTCCAAGGTCGGACCACACAAAAGAGCGGTGACAATGTTGAAATTCGGCCAGAGATATTGACGTCTGTCATGCTGTAGTGAAATTCAAAGAGTTTTATGTCCCCATAGTGTCAAATGAACATGGATTTGCATTCAGTGTCAAACCTGACTGGCTTTGTATACGTGTCTCCGTTTACATTTTGGCTTTTGCAAAGTTAAAGTTACTAGAGCAGATCGGTGTCAAAAGAATCTATAAATTTGTCAGCAGGGCTCATCAATAGTTGTTTTATGTTTTATTTATGTGCATTTGATTTTTGATCGTATTGATTTTCGTTTATTTCAAAAATCTTTTGAAATAATGAAACCCATCTGAAATGGGATTTTCAGGTTGTTTGAATAGCTGGACATTTTTTGAGTTTTCAAAAAGTCTTAAAAGTCTCATACAAGCAGTTAAAAAAGTTAAAATAAAATATTAAACTATTAAAAATCCCAAATATAGCTGATAAAGATGTTTTATGCAAATATAAATCCTACATTTGGGACACAATGTCATTTTATGTAAACACCCCATAGTATTATGGATGAATGCTCACCTTAAAGACAACTAGTAGAAGAGGCTTTGAGGAGAAGAGATGATGGAACCAGTGGAGATGAATGGGTTATTTCAAGAAGATTTAGCCCTTCAATCACACTTAATCGCTTTCGAGCCGACTCAATGATGATTCAAGGGTCTCGAAGTGGACAAACTGTCAAATAGTGTGCTAGAGCAGCTGTGTCTATGATGTACACAGCATTGATTCCTCACTCTACACTGCTTATGTTTATGGCCATCTGCCCACCAGACACAAACCAACATGCACACTGACATGTTTATCGACAAACACCATTCATACTGCCTACTTACACACCATTGCTCCTTTTCTACTGACCATACACTGTGACAAAATACACATGCAAGCACAAAGTCACAGAAGGCGCCCACGTGCGCATGCACGCAGACACACGCAGACACACACAAACTCACACACACACACACACACACACACACACATTAAATACTATTTAACGTGGCCAATTATTACATTATCAGTGGTATGAAAAGTGTTCTCTTATCTTTTGTGTGTGTTTGTATTCAGTCAGGCCTGCATCGGGTCAACAATGTTTCATACTTTTTGGATAGGTTGAATACAAATACCAGGATGCACTCACTCACTCACACACTCTGAAAAACCCAAACACATACACAGGTGGGAGAAGAACAGGTGTGAAAAGATCACGGTAACCTACAATGCAAACCACAGCTTACTCGTCAGCAGTCGCTCCTTGTCACGCAAGAAACTAGACATTTATGTAGTGTCTAGTTTCTCAGTCCAAAAACTAGACATATCACATGACTATTGGCGCAATACCGTCCATTGTTAGATATCTGGGTATACTACTGTCCAGCAGTGCGGTCCCCTAGACAAACAGCTGTACTCTGCTTCGTACACAAGACGGCATCTACATATAAGCACACAAAGCTTATGCAATGTCCCATGCAAGCACAATGATCCTCTCTGTTAAGGTTGGCAAACTGGTCTGCCTCTACACAGGACAATGGGGTATGTGAGCACCAGACTGTGTTGAATTGTTTGCTAACCCTTGCAGAATAGTCACTGCACGAAAAGCCATTTTGAAACTCACGACAAATCCTTGTGCTTCACTGAGCCAGAAGAAAACCTGACAAGCACGGAAGCAGGCTACAGATAAATATTATTTTTGAGATGCCTATGTAAGATATAAGTGTGTATATGTTTGCCGATATACGCCGATATCAAAACTTTAGAAATGGTGACAATATATAATAGCCTCTTTATAAAACCTCCATTATGGCTTTAACTGAGCAAATAATAACTCATTATTCTGTATTAGGCTCCTCCCATGCAGTTAATTGGTTGCTTAAGCTCATCATTTAATGTCATGTTGATGGCCCAAATAATTGCAAGCAGCAAGTCCCAAAGAGCTGCTCTAACCCCAGGATACAACAATCGAAAAACAGCCGGTCCATCTATATTTTTTATATCGGCCAATATATCAGTTATCCGTAATATCAGTACCAGCATGGGCCCCTAAAATCCAGTATCGGTTGGGCTCTAACATACATACATAGACTCACACACTCACGCATGCACAAGATAAGAGAACCATGTGAACATGCTAACATACATACATACATACTTACTTACATACATACTGTACATACATTCCTAAATAAATACATACATAAATGCTAAAATCAATGGCTTTACATACACTATATGGATATCATCAAAAAGTGTGTATCCTTTAGTAAGACATAATCGATATAGAAATTGCATTTAGAATTGAGGTAGCCCTATTAAAAAGCCTTTTGCACATGGTCAAAACATATATTTATTATGGATAACCCTATTGGGGCAGGATGAAAGAGTGTTCCGTTGGATACAAATGTCTGATGAAATAATGTTATTCATATTTATATTGTGTCATAGTATTGTCTCTGGTCATGCAGAGCCTGATGGCTGGAGTTACCACATCTGCATTTACCAAAGTGATGGCGCGTGGTGCCATCTTTAGCAAAACAGCAGGGGGAGCCGCAACACCACTGGTATCGCCTGCGGAGGAAGGTAGGTCTTTATGACCGTGTTCAGCCTGAAGAGAGCAGAAGTGTAACGTTTATCTGGTGTTCTTATCGAAGTGGGAATCTAGCCTGACCTCTGCAGTGAATGGAATGAGTGACACTTCTAGGGGTAACAAACCATTTCTCAAAGATCCATAGCTCTCTGTGCGGATGGCGAGCAGAAAAAAGAGGGGATAATGAGAATGATGGAAAATAATGAAAACAATGGATTTTAAAAGACACTCTTACAAGCTCTAATACTAATGTCAACCAAGAGGTCTACCAAAAAAGAACATCACGGAACATAGAATAAAACAATACAAAACAATAACAAATTTGAATAGAATATAGAATATTCATTTTTAGACATTCAGCACTATTGAATCTCCGGTACAGACTGGAAGGGGATTTGGAATAAGATGGTTATTGATGGAGAGGAAAGAAGTTCTGTGCATGTCAGACGGGTTACTCTGATCGTTAACATGGACACCGTAGTTCATTTGAATATTTCGATTTAGATCCCAATAACAGGAGTGACATTCTGATTATCGGGTTCACATGGACAACGAAACGCAATCTGCAATTTTGGTCGGTTTACTTATTTCTGAAAGAACTCTGAACTAGGCCACTATCCAATTGTGATGGACCATGCATGGTCTCACCGCTCAAGTGTGGTAGACCATCGTCAGTCCATAATGTGTGATGACGTGTGTATGTGTGTGTGTGATAAATAACTGTATTATGTGCCTTGCATGTATCTTAATACAATGACCTTGCAATGTTGTGTCTAACTGTCTGTTGAAGGTGAAGGAGGAAGGGCAGGGCGGACTTATGGTGGGAAGCAGGAGAGTTGGAGATACAACTAGTGCATTTGTGTGTGTGTGTGTGTGTGTGTGTGTGTGTGTGTGTGTGTGTGTGTGTGTGTGTGTGTGTGTGTGTGTGTGTGTGTGTGTGTGTGTGTGTGATATTCAGAGTGTACAACCTATAGTGCAGGACAGGAAATATGCAAGTAACAAAAATGTTGACTGATGGCATTTAAAAGCAAAAAAAAAAAAAAATCTCATGACAATAAAGCCAGACGGTTATAAACAGTGTAGGTCTTCTGCTCTTAGTGTCCTCTCAGTATCTATAAATGTAGACGCCACATTTAGGAAAGCTACTAATGCTCATAAAACGATGTCTAATGCTCAAATAAATCTTTGTATGGATTTGAACCTGCTGAATAATGCATGCAAAGCGGATTGTAACTATGCCCTGTTGGTTCCGGTCAATACATTGTGCTCTTACTATGTCCGATGTGACAAGGCCCATAAGACAAATGAAGTGGACCACGTTCATACGCATAGGAATTTGAGTCTGGCTAAGAAAAAATATTACTTAAAAAACATTATTGATTATTGATCATTACAAAGGGATTGAAGAGGGATGATTTCTGAAAAAGATAGATTTTGATTGTGGTTCATTCGATATTTACAGACAGTTCTATCCCCCATGTTGCCAGGCTACCTGAAGGCATCATTGAGCAAGATGCCCTAATAATACGTGGTCCTTAATGACGCTTTAGGTGACAGGGTTAATGACATCTATCTCCATTATATGTAATGTTTATTTGGAGAAAAGTGTATGATTCGTCATTGCTGAAGTAAGGCATAAGTATGTCCTTATTAACCAGCAGGCTGAATGCGACCATATTGACAGACAGATACACTGGGCATAATGGACTAATGTAGGCCCATTGTAATTTAACCATGGCTTGTCTACTCATTAGATTTATTATTTGCTGTATAACCTTTGAAATGAAATTACTTGTATACTTCATTAGAGATCATTATAAAAATGCATGCTCTAGTTTCTCTACCTCTAATTATGGGGGATGGGAATGTGCCTTTTTATGGCATGACATTCATAAATGACCATTTATAATAAATAGATAAATGAAACGACATGAAAATAATCAATAATTTAGATCAATTCCTTGGGTCCTGATCTCAGGCCCCTGGTGTAAACACTGTTAAATTGTCATACTCTTGGTTCCAACATCCAATCTATGATCCATGTGATCGCATTAACACTGATGAGATGAATATCTTTAGACCAGGGTAAGGCAGATTGCCTTAATGGAAGCCGCAACATCCACATGCACACAACCTAGAACTCCAGAACCTCTTTAATAACGGACTGTTTCACATTCACTCTTCTAGGCCTATACACCCCCCCCCACACACACACACACACACACACACACACACACTTTATATTAGGAAATGTACAAGAAACAATTGAGGGTTTCTATGTTTACATAAAATATAGCTCATGGAATGGGAAAATTCTATTTCCACATTCTGTTTCTCTAACTGCCGTGTGTTGCCATGTGACTGTATTCTCGATGCCCTTGGGAAGGTCGAGGAGCAAGGGTTCCAACTGATAGGGCACGGCTACGACCCCCTTTATGACATCCTTAGGAGGTTCATCGATAGTTTACCATCTGGTTAAGCAATACTTTTGTATTGGGGGGCAGAGCTGTTCTCAGCATCCTGACACCTTGCCTTTGCCAATGCATTGGACTTCTCCTTGCGAAGCTCTGGGAGAGACGCAGGGTGAACTCCCATCTGGGGACTTCTCCTTGTGGAGCTCTTCGAGCGATGCAGGGCGAACTCCCATCTGTGGATTTCTGCTTGCGGAGCTCTTGGAGAGACGCAGGGCGAACTCCCATCTGAGGCCTCGGATGATTGTATGTTAGGCTTCGGATTATTATTGTTTTTTGTATGAGTGTTGTATGTTATTGTAGCCTACCTTTACTACTCAAATATATGACCCTAATTGTTAAGTTCGGATGACTCCTTATTCCTATTCAGTTTAGCCAAAACAATTGACTTGGTGGTCCAGAAATTCCCACCACACTCATTAAAGTTATGTGTAGGCCCTTCTGTCCTTTAGTAAGACCAATAAAAATGTACTTGGTTCGAATCCCAATGTCCACAGCCTGCCAGTATAGACAGACATACTAAAGCAAGGGACCTACACCCCTCATGACTGTATCTGACTTCATAGTAATCAACATGACTGTGGGGATCCTGATTAAACTTGGATCAAATAGTCAGAAAGGTTAACACAAGTTTGACCATTAGTCTCCTAACAACTCTCCTTCACAAGCAACACTTTAAACGACACTTGACCATGCACAATGACAGCATCTCCTTTCACGTCCCCATTCGGTGATGGCCTGCTGTCTCACTCACGCGAGCACACACACACACACACACACACACACACACACACACACACTCATACGCACGAGCAGCCGTTCCATATGGGGGAGCAAGGAACAGCAGCATCAAGTGTCATCTTACCAACACTATGCTTGCTTGACTTGGCTCCAAGTTGACTACTACTACCAAGTATACATGTGGGGCGATCTTACCTCTGCGTCTTCCTTTAACTATCCCACGCTTCCCTCTCATCACGTAATTCCGAAGCAAAATCTGTCCATCAAGGTTCCGCGCCAACGAGACATTTCTACGGCATCCTTGTTAGAAAAAAATTCGCTGTTGACGCGCGGAATACGTTCTTGGTCGCCTCGACTTCGTTCTAGCGTATCCCACCTGTACCTCTCCCTCTCTTCTCGCTATATTGTGTAAAGGGAAGAATGGTTATGAATATTTAATGGCGTCATTATGCCTCTCGGTGTGCTAATGAATGAGGTAGCTTTGGCAGTAGGTACTCGATGCTTACGAAGAGAAAACGGTACAAGCTGCCAAGGATAATAACAGTTGAGCCGCGAGGAGTTGACTAGAGGTCAAAGGTGATACACACCTGTTGACGATGGGGGAGAACGAATTCATTTGGATGTCGAAATTACAAAGAATTAAATATATTATAAATACGTGTCTAATGGAGTAACCCTAACCGTAAATAGATTTAGAAACTGTATGTTTTATATTTTATTTAGCCGCAAAGAAGGCGAGGATGTATCAAAATGTCTGTAGACTAATTATGCTTTTTAAGTTGGGGCAATCTACAAGAACAAGCATTTGAAATATTCTTAATCAATAAAATGTACCATTCCTAAGGGTTTAGGCATATTATAACATATTACAAGAGTATCAAAACATGTGGAAATGTAAATATTAAACATGGTACATTATTGTTTTTGTATTTGAGTTTAATATTTTTGTCTCAACGCATCCGTCTCAAACTTAATCGAAAGGTTAAATATGCCATTTCATGGGAGCTAGAGTAATCTGGGAGATTCAAGACGAACAGTTACCGGTTTAAAATTTCATACATAAAAACAGAATGAAAGAAGGCAGCTTTAATGTTATTGTATAATTCACTGTATACTGTACAATGTTTTTCTCTTTTGCCTTTCAGCCCCTCCCATGTGAACGGGACCCCTCCCATTCAGTCTCTCCTCTGTCAAATCAGAGGACTCCATTTTTACTTTTTAACGATCTGGATGACGTCTTCATGTTCCATGATGTGTGTTAGCCCCACCCTTTGGGGGCTGTACTTGGTGCTGGTGCCCTGGAAGAAAACAGTCAAGAAACGGTCAACATCTAACCTCTTACCAAGGATCAGCACTATTCAATTTCCATTTATCAAAAGTCCACATACAGGAGTAATGGATTAACAAAACGTTTTGGAAGTTGACGGTGGAGAGAGCACTTACCCAGACCAAGGCGTATTTAAACTGGCCGGCTAAGGTCCTGTGGATCCGATGGCACTGTGAGGAGAAGAGAAGGGGGAAATAACAGACTAATTAACTTCAGCGATCACCCCATGTATTTATGTTGTCTGCATGTTTCTCTATAGGCAATTACACATTTTCCACGGTGTATAATTAAGTACGAGTGTGTTTTTGTGCGTCTAAAAGTGAGTGCGTATACAAACACAGCTGTGTGTGTATGTGTGTACATTATATGTGTTAAACTCACCACATGTTCTACAGATGCTCCTCTTCTCATAATGATAGCATCGCCGAAGTCTGGCCGCTCTGAAGGAAAACAGTCTCACATTTCACATCCTACTGGGATTCTTTCTCATTCAGTGTGCGTGTGTGTGTGTGTACGCACCTCCCCTCTTCTTGGTAAAAATGCAGATGAGTGCCAGGTAGTCCCACAACGTCTCCAGAAGGTAGTCCAAGTTTAGTTTCATCCCACAACTGAAAGCACATGGAAACACAACTTTGTGAAAGAGCCAATTGATCAAGTAGGGAACCCTGACCTCTCTGATTCAGACCTGTGACCATATTCACTCAAAAGAATGGATTGAAAATATTTTAAAAGAAAATAAATTATTCAAATTACATTAAGCCAATTAGAAAACAACCATCGAATAAAATGTCTGTAGCCTGTATATACTGTGTTAGATTTTGACTACATACAGATTTGCACAGCAAGCCCAATAGTCACTTTTCAACAAAATACAGGTTATCCCAATGCTGATCATCCCTCACATACAACACTTAGCACAATTACCACACACACACACACACACACACACACACACACACACACACACACACACACACACACACACACACACACACACACACACACACACACACACACACACACACACACACACACACACACACACACTTAACACAAACCTGATGACAACACTGTTGGGCACGTGGGCTAGACGGTTCACCTCCTCGATGGATATCTGATCCACCTTGTTATAAACCTACATAGAAATAAAAACATTAAAAAGTTGGTTAACTCAAAGCAAAGCCAAAAGACAAAGCAACACGCAGTGAGTGGAAAGATCTGAACCCATCCAAGGACATACGTAAAGGCAGGGCATGTAAACTCTGTTCCCGACAATGACGTCGATGAACTCATCTGGCGTGCTGTCCTCGCGGAACAGCACCTCAGCGTTGAAGATTTCTGGAGTATTCCAGGTTAAGGAGTTTAATTGAATACCATCTTGCCAGGTTCGATCGGTAACGGATTTGGCAGAGATGCACACACACAAATATGGTGTGACAGAATGATGGGACACAAACAGCAATACTGCCATTTATTATTACTATTTAGATATGCAGTTAATGCATAGCAATTTACAGTGAATTCAGATACATCTAATCACTGGTAGGGACCTCTTGCCCTAGGACGCCTCAAGGTACACATTTCCGTGGTTTGATTGGGGATCTAACACAGAACTCTTTGGATTTGGTGTGGAGTACTCTAGCCATTACATAAACCTGCCCCTATATTGCACAAGTGTATGAGAGAGAAAAACGTACTTACAGATCAAATGGGCGATCTGCCCTTATGCTGGTCAATGGACTGAAATTATAATTACAGCCCTCTTTTAACCTATGGCCACTATAAGCACTCCACAATTAGTGCCTCACATTCATACACACAAGACAGGAATGTCAATCATGCAAGGGAACCGCCAGGTGTCTGGCTCAGGCACATCGCCACAGTTAGCTCAGAGGAGCCAGGGATCAAACCAGCGACAGGTTTAGGGAAGGATACTGTACTCGTGGAGGATGAGCTGCACCAGCTTCTCTGAGCACATGGTGAGAGGGACTGTAGAGTTGTAAGAGAGGCCACCACCTTTCTTGGGCTACAAGGGGAAGACATACACAAAACAAGGTTGAGACCCGGCATTGGCTGTGCTAACAGAGTGACAATGGTAAACATTATTGACACCGGTGATTAGATTTGAAATCGTTCATGTAATAATGAGAGACTGCGACAAGCCTTAATGTTACAGATTTAAAACAAAGTAAGACAAAGTTCTACTTTACCTTGAAGTAAATATTTGGCTTCTTGCTGTTTAGCCTGATGCCAACAGACTCCAACTCTTTTTCTAAAAGCTCTCTGAAGAGGAAATTAAAAGATTCCCACGTAAATATGAACATGCTTTACCACACATGCAAGAAAATACAGCATCCCCTTATTCACGCTTTGCACAACATAGATAGTTACACAGACACATCATGGTTCCGAGTTTTAAAAAACTGCTGATCCGAAGCATACTGGCCCCTACACAATTTTGACTGGCTGTCACTCAAATCTTTAATTTTCAGCTTTGGAACACAGAAACAAATACTTAGCGACATAGTTCCTAATATTGTTGAACCCTGTACATGTATAATGGTAATTTGGTCAATGCTTTTGTCCAAGCATCTTACAATAATGTGTGAGTGCATACATTCTTAGCATGGGCTGGCATCAAAACCCTAACAATGGCAGTGTTAAAGGGGCAGTCTACCAACTAAACACATTAAGACTCCCGTTTGGGTCGTGCTTAAAACGTGACATATTATACCACCAGGTTTGAGTGTGATTAGCTGTTAAAAGCAGTTTTGAAAATCATATTTTTACATCACAAGTGGGTGTGCCACCTAGAGGTATGATGGATAAATGAGCAACGTTTGCTACAGTCCACTGGATAGGCTGGTAGACTGATCTATCCAGCACACATCCAGCTGGACACGGCCACTTGTGATGTCAGAAGAGACCGATTTTCAAAATGTCTTTTAACGGCTAATCACACTCACACCCGGTGGTATAATATGTCCCCTTTAATAGTTATTAAAGAATGTTGTGCCACATCCAATATACAACTTCTGTGTGAAAAGGTTTTGTTTACATTAGGTGCAAACAATAACACGTTCTGATCACTTTGATACATCGTTGGTAAGGAGAATATTTTGACGATAGGCCGTTGAGAGCTGATATGGCGAAAACACCATGGCCTGTGGATGGGTTTGGAAACTCCTCAAGTCACCCCGTTGTCTCACTTATTTTGCTGTTCATTCACAGGGAGCGGCAGCTTCCTGCGAATGAACAGCAAACTAAGGCTACGTTTAAACGATGACGGTCTGACCAGAAGACGCAAAAGTGGCGTCGCGTCTTCACTTTTTATTCCGCGTTTAGACGAGCGTTTTCGGGAGGAAATCTGCGTGCATACGGTGACGCAAAAGTGTGTGGAATTCGATTGGGTATGCATGCCAGGCGGCTAGGTGGTGCTGTGATACACTATCACACAACACCGCCACGTCTGAGCGCATGCGTAGAATCTTCCTTCTTCTCTTATCCGTGCCGCAAAAAACTAAAAGATCCTTCTCTGTTCAGTAATACTATCTGTACATATCCTGTACATTTCGTGGAAAGACTCCTGTACGCTTGTTAGAGCTGCCAGAGCAGCTTGAAGGTCCGACGCATGGAAATAATCTGACATGTTTGTTTATTTCCTTGTACTGGCACATGTATGTGACGTAAACGCGTACGCGACGTGAGCAGAGCTGAGCAGTGTTTTGCGTCTTGGCAGTGTAGACGGAACGCAACGGCGGAGCGTATTCAACTTTTCCACTCTGGAGGGTGGTTTTCATACCCCAAAAACGCAGTCTAAAACAAAAGGCACTTCCGATAAAATATTTTGTCGTTTTTCCCCGCAAGCGTCCTCGTGTAAACGGGGCCTAAATGAGACAACGGCGTGACGGCAGAGGCCTGCGGCCGCGGCAGAGCCCAGCATCTAGAGCAGATATAGAGCCCAACAACATAGAAAAGCAATGCAGGACGCGTCTTGGTGCAACCTAGTGCAAACTACATCTACTTACACCGGTTACATTGGAAATGTTTAACACAATTCTCTGAGAAGCCTTTCCCAACACCCCAACGGGAGCCTCAATGTGTTACATTGGCGGAGTGCCCCTTTAGATACTGTGCTCTACCAGGTGACATTCACAGCAGCCCTACACTCAGGTTCTCATGGTTACCTCTGGACGCCTCCCTTGGTGGCATCCAACATCATGATGACTACGTCGGCTGTACGGGCCACGGCGATGACCTGCCGACCTCGACCCTTACCTTGGGACGGTCAAAGTTTGATAAAACACTAGTTACACATTTTTATAAAAACTCAAAATCATAAGGATAGACATAGAGCCAGTCCAGCCTCCGAGATATTAACCAGCAGAATCAGAATTTATCAATAATAACTAGGGCTGTAACGATACAGAAATTCACGATTCGGTTTGTATCACGATTTTTGACCCACGGTTCGATACATCCCACGATTCTTTTAAATTTAAAAAGCATTTTATTTAAACAACACTTAAATACCAATTATCTTAATGTAACATTTAATAACAAATAATTTGGAACACTGAACAGATTTGAACCGAAAGAATACTATTAAAGCATAGCTAAATTAATAAAGAAATAACCAAAGATTGCAGTTGGAGGATGCTTTTTGCTGGTAGGCATATTAGGGCCCCTTTAACTGTTTGGTTGGTTTATTCAAATATCCTTATTAGCGCTTCTTATTAGGCTATGTAGCTTAAATAATGACATAATCAGGCCGTATAGAATGCAACATGTTTAATAGCCTAACTTTCAATAGATGAGGAAAAACATGAACGTCGCAATAACGAGGCATAGTGTTACGAGTAGCATATGTGTGTGCGGGAGAATGGTAGTGTGCGTATGCGTGTGTGAGTGACGTCAGCGAGTGAGTGGACGAGCGAGGAGAGCGAGCGGTAGCGCGTGTGTCTAGTGAAGAAGCGAACGAGTCCGGTAGAATAAAGTACCCATCCTGTCAATAATCGGTGGCCGCTTCATTCCGACCTATAAGCAGACAAACTGCCAGTCAAATCACACAAAACAATAGAGACAGGATCACACAGGCAATTTTTTTCGCGCTTGGCCCACTCTGGATAAATGTCGTTCATATCGCATATGAGGACTTCGACGGCTGTGGAGAAATGCAATCCTCCGTAGTCACGGAGAGCTGTGATCACAGAGAGGGCATCTCGTCACATATTTACGGCATCGATAGGAGGGGGCGCTGTCAGCAGACTATTATTTAGACAAATTATTAGCAAATTTCAAATCGGACAATATGACCGAAGAGTTAGAAAGGGCATATCGCGCTTCTGCCTTCTCACACCGCGAGACAGGTTCGTGGCTTTGAGTATCGCGAATTTCGGTTTGATACGCGTATCGTTACAGCCCTAATAATAACCATGAATTAATGAAGAAATATGTCAGTCACCACTCAGAGTCAACAATAATGTAATATTATTGATTATAAAAAATTGGTTTGATATTGTGAGAAAAGAAAAAAGTGAAAGGAACATGGACGTTACCTTGGGCAGCACCCTCAATGATTCCTGGTAAATCAAGCAGCTGAATGTTGGCCCCTTTGTACTGGAAAATTATAAGCATACAAAATAGATGGGCATTACTCAATGAAAGGGATTAAAATGATCGCCTCAAAACTCAAAAAGGATGTTGAACTGATAATGGACGGCAAAGGTAAAATATTAAGGGCGTGTAAAAAAGTGTGTGAAATAAGAA
The DNA here is from genome assembly GCF_026213295.1 of Gadus chalcogrammus. Lineage (NCBI taxonomy): Eukaryota > Metazoa > Chordata > Actinopteri > Gadiformes > Gadidae > Gadus > Gadus chalcogrammus. The sequence continues at coordinate 9,710,031 of NC_079413.1, forward strand.
GGTTGCCGTACCTCTATGACACCAGGAATACAGGTGAGAGTGGTGAACTCATAGGAGGCAGCCTCACTGGCGGTGGACGTCATCAAGCTGAGGAAGGTGGACTACAGGACACAGAAAAGTCAGAAAAATGTGCCAAAAACTTTGCAACTTTTAATTTGTTTGTCAAAATGAAAAACTGTCACCTTACTAAAGCTCTCTGACATATCTAACCGTTATATCAATTTTGTATGTAATAACAGAAACTGTGTGCACGTCTCATGTTAACCAGTCACGCACCCTCTGCAGAAACACAATGTATCTTGGTGTGGGTCAAGCTAAAATGCATTGAGAAAAACTATTTTTGTAGTTTTAAAATTCAAGACATGGATTTTCCGGGAGCCCAGTTTTGTTGACATGGTGTGGGTCCACCTTCCCAGTCAATTCTGTGAACCTACCTTACCAACAGATGGGAAACCGATAAGAGCCACTCGGGCATCTCCAGACTTCATGACATCGAAGCCCTCTCCCTTGGCCCCCGCAGTCTTGGAGGGCTCCAGAAGCTGAGCTCTGTATTTCGCAAGCTTGGCCTTCAGCAAGCCAAGATGGTACTCAGTGGCTGAGTGCATGAATGGAATAAAGTTAATTCATCCTGGATGGTTTTAATCAGAGGGATTTATAATCGTATTTGTCCGAAAAAAAACATTACAAAAAAGATAAAAATGATGACAAATGGGATTAATACTTTAACAGTTAGTTGATTTGGCCATCCTCAGAAGGTACAGTTACATTTAGGCTCAGGTAACAACTACTGATAGACTGCATGACTGGCCGATGAGAGCCTTACCTTTGTTTTTCTGAGTTCGAGAGATTTCTCTCTCGATCTCCGCGATTTTGTCCAAAATGCCCATTGTGACAAGGCAGATCGATCACACCCGTAATGAAAATCCCTTTTGATGAAGAAGAAACATTATAAGAGATGTCAACGTGTCAGAAAACTCATTGATAACGTTATTTATTAGCAAACTTGCTAGCTAGCTGGAGAGCAATACAATGACAAAAATAGCAGTTGAGAAAATCCTCAGGATGCAATACAAATATGGTGCTTTAATGTACCAGTCAGGAATAATAAACAGTATGAAAAACCCTTCAAATTATTCAAGAAATGTGGAAATTTACACTTTGATTTCGTTGACACTTGGCAGCATGCAGGAAAAAGAAACGGGTATGACATCACGCACCGGAAGTAATAGTTCGATGCGCATCAAGTTCCGGAACAAACCAATTCTCGACTAACCAAAATATATCTTTAGGAATTTAAACATTAAAACTACTCTTTTCAATTCAGAAAATAGCGACATTTGCAAGATACATAATCACTGATATTTTCGTCAAAATAAATGAAATGTTTATCATTAGCCAAAATACATCATCATTACAAGCTCTGTGTCATTGAAATGTCCATAGAGCGAATATGGCTGCGTCTCAAGGAGCGAGACCAACATCATCGTCCAGTTCTCCTGGGTTTGAAGGATTCCCGTTTGTGGTACCAGGTAAATCTTCTGAGGAAAGATCCACTAAAGAGCAGGAGCAAATCGGAGATCCTAAAAAGAAACCATGCAGGGCTTGTACGGACTTCAAATCGTGGATGAAAGTCCAGGATAAGCAGCCAACTAATTCAACACAGGTGAACGGAGTTCATTATGGTTTCGCAAGTTAGTCGTTTATTCTGTCCCCCTCTCACATATTAAGGAGCTAACTGAGCTAACTAACCCAAACGGTCCTTTTCTAATTGTATTTAATTCTGCGTAGGATAAACACATGTCAGTGAATAATATGAATGACAGTAACTAAGTAATTCAGAAAATTACATAATGATGCTTCAAATTTCTTGATGTTTGCATGAGTCCATTCGACCTATTCCTTGTATCGTTTATTTGTTTTGGTAGTTATCCGAATACTTCTTGAACATTTATCTTCCCATGACCAGGAGACCAATTCAGGCAGCCGGGCAGAGGTGGATCCACAGTGTCCGTTGGACAGGGAAGAGTTAGGACGTAACACCTGGTCTTTTCTCCACACCATGGCCGCGTATTTCCCAGATCGGCCCTCCCAGACGCAGCAGCAGGAGATGGGACAGTTCATTAACCTCTTCTCCAAGTTCTTTCCCTGTGATGAATGTGCCCAGGACCTCAGGGGCAGGTGAGGTCCCAGTACTACCCTACTACACAACACATATTCAACGACAGTATCTACAATATAATATCAATACATTATGGACACAGAGTCATGATGAGAGGCAGGATATTATAGTCTTAATCACTTTTCGACTTCGATTTTCTTTGAATATCTTGCCAGCAGTTTTTTTTTTCTCTAATGACATTCTCTCATCCACAGGTTGACAACCAATCAGCCGGATGCAAGTAGTCGCCAGGCCCTCTCTCAGTGGCTCTGTTGTCTCCATAATGATGTCAATGTTCGGCTGGGCAAGCCCCAGTTTGACTGTTCCCGCGTGGACGAGCGTTGGAGAGACGGCTGGAAGGATGGTTCTTGCGATTGATTGACTTTCCGGAAGGAAGGGAGAGGAAATTGTGGTTAAAGCATATTTTCCCCAGTGGAACAAAATAGAAACCGGTTTTCCGCTTAACACTTGACCTCTCCCAGGATAATTTCCAAAAGATTATATTATTGTTCTCCGATGTCCCCATTAGATGTGGAGTTTTCAACGCAACCCAATTCAGGCATTTACAAAGACGTTCGAAAATCGAGTAAAACCTGTGAAAAAACAACTTATTTTTGGAACTTATTTTTTTGTGGGGGGGAATATATGGCATTGTTAATTTAACATTTGATTTTAAGTGTTTAATTTAATCATCTACTCAGAAAATTTTATATTTTTGGTACTCCTTGTTAGCCGAGTCATCTGGTTATTCATAAACAAAAAAAGATGGCCATTGTTAAGTCGTGTGTGTGTGTGTGTGTGTGTGTGTGTGTGTGTGTGTGTGTGTGTGTGTGTGTGTGTGTGTGTGTGTGTGTGTGTGTGTGTGTGTGTGTGTGTGTGTGTGTGTGTGTGCGTGTCCTTTGTACATTTTCAGATCTGTTTTAATCTATTTAATTGCTGGTTACAGTTAAAAGAATATGGACACATGTTCCCTTTTGTCTTTGCGTCCTTTCTCTTCAGGCTCCAACTCATGGAACTCAACCCTTTCTAAAAATCAATAAATATCTCAATAACACTCATAATGAAACAGTGGTTAATTTTTGGAACCTCCCCATTGATCATGTTCTTAACACCTCTTTGCAACTTTGTGTATTTGTATATTACTCTAAACAAACGTATTCATAAATTAAATAGGATTTTTTGTATATTTCGTATAAATTTGCAACGCTTTTGATGTCAGTAGCACTAGGACTACATTTCCGCCCTCTGCTGGGTGAAGGCGGCACATGTGACGCTTGGTTATATTCATGCAAACGGAGATCGCTGCTCGCTCAGCCGTAAAAGACACCATCAAATCGCCGTATTTTTTGCCCCTCCCCAGTAGAGCAACCGCACTGCCTGCTCTCATCATCAGAGGCAAATCAATCCATTTGATCATCTTGCGTTCAACAACAAGAACATACCACCTTGGTTATCCTTTTAATAGTGTCCAGGCGGTGAAGTGGTATAGCGCGTGCTGCTGGTGATCTAGCTGTAATTGGGAAAAAGAAAGCACACTAACTGAAGGGTACACACGTCGATTGTGCACGCCCACGCCCAGCAGCAGTTGCCCGTGCAGTGCGCATGGAGCGCGCGCAGGAGGACCAGTCCCTACAGTAGAAGCCCACCCAGCCGTGGAGCCGCGAGCGTGGTGTTGAGAGGAGAGCGAGAGAGTGAGAGAAGATGGACGGAGTCGGATCTTTTGGAGCGGGTCGGACTGGGTCTACGCTAGACCCGATCGCATTTGTTAAGAAACCACAGACCATCCTCAGAGTTCTGTCGTGGGTAAGGCAATGTCTTATTATGAACGGTAGTAATGGGTTTTTCCTTCTGGGTTTGTTTCTCTTGCTGCAAGGGACCTTCGATGTGTTTTCGTCGCGAACAGCAGAAATTGACATGTAATTGCAGGGCATGGAAATTTATGACGAAGAAATAACGGTTGACATTGCTTTATCAAAAAAAGATACAACATCAATGACATGGGCCAATCTGGTTGACATTATAATTGCATGCAATTCATCCCATTTGGCCTATGTTTTAATTGAGCATAATTGTCGGGGGCCTGCCATTTGGGAGACTAATAGGGCATTCCTATTAGCTGCCTTGCAGAATGTGTTGTATGTAAACCTATAGATGAGGAATATTTTCGGCCCATCGACCCATAATACATTGAAGCTGAAACCACCGTGATCATTCTACAGCATCCCCATTGACGGGGGGCCATATCATTGCCATTGTTTATTGTCCTACCCCGTCTAAAATCAAGCAGTCTGTTTTGATATAATAGCCTATATCCATTTTTTATTCCCGGGAGTTTTGGTAATTTAAACGAAACATTTATCATTATTCGGGTAGTCACGATCGGTGCCGTCGTTCCTCGCCTTTGATTGGTCGGTTATCATTACGCACGCCGAAGTCTCGAGACGTGTTGTTTCATGACGTTTGATTTACCGCATTACATATGGACGGCTGCTTCTTTGAAGCTACCGAAGAGGCCTTCGACATTGGGATTATCAATCCAAAAATCACTGTCAATATAAAGGTATATATTGTCATGGTCGAACCAGCGTTACCACTCATGTTTAGTGATGTCAATAGGTTGTACTTGGTTTGTGATATTTATGAGTTATGAAAGTGTTTGTGTGTGTGTGTGTGTGTGTGTGTGTGTGTGTGTGTGTGTGTGTGTGTGTGTGTGTGTGTGTGTGTGTGTGTGTGTGTGTGTGTGTGTGTGTGTGTGTGTTCGTGCGTGTGTGTTGATGTTAGAGTGGTTGTAACTTCTCCCCTGTTAGTGTACTAAGTTGTTAAATAAAACACCACTTAATGTATTTTATCCATAACATCAGGTAACATCTATTCTAGTGTCCACATGAGCAGTGGGATTGGTTTTTTCACAAACTTTGTCTAAGGTCTTTAACTCTCTCACTAAGAATATCTCAGAGGGAACATAGTGACTGCCATTTGAAAATATACGAAATAAAGCGTCTCTGGCCCAAGCCGTTTTATACAATGTGGGAGATAATAAACCAAATAAAAGCTACATGGGCCAATTGGATTCAACTCAGTGACGCCCCAATGATAACTCTCCTCTAGAAATATTTGATGCTCACAATGCAAGGCTGTGTCTTAGAAGGGCTTCAGCTCTATCATATGACTGTGCCGCCGCCCCCCCCCCCCCAACACACACACACACACACACACACACACACACACACACACACACACACACACACACACACACACACACACACACACACACACACACACACACACACACACACAAGTCTGTGTCACATGGCCTCCAGTGTTAGTCAGCTGATCAGTGTGAGCATTCCAGTTCAAAATCAAAGCCAAGAGATAGAGAGAATATCAAAGATATTTTGCAGTAATTGCTACTGCCAAGATTTGTGACAACTGTGTGTGGGACGGGTGCTTAATTCGAAGAGCTGTGAATGATTGGCATTAAAACTATGA
>NC_079413.1:9718177-9750677 GCF_026213295.1 Gadus chalcogrammus
ACTCCCTCTATCACCTATCAAACCCTAATGGTAATCATAAGCATCCTCCCTTATCGTTTATATACTAGCCCCACCCTAATCATCTGTTTAACCTAGCCATGATATTACTATGGCACTGTTTGTCTGTCCCAATAGACTACACACTATTTAGGGAGTAAGGCGGGAATTGGGACATGGAACATGCCCAAGAAATCTATCTGCGTGAGGTGTGTTGGGCGCAAAAACAAGCCGATACGTCACCAGATGAATCCGATAAGAATGAGAGAACCACTATCTCTCATGGACTATACTGCGGAAATAATGTAATAATAATAATAATAATACATTTAATTTAGAGGCGCCTTTCAAGACACCCAAGGTCACCTCACAGAGCATATAGTCATCATTCAAAACTATGTAAAACAGACTAGGAATAAAAGGAAAACAGAGGTTAAACATGAAAAATAATAATAATTAATAACACTCAAAGACGCCTAAAGTGAAGGGGGGACCTCACTAACCACCACCAATATGTACACTGTGGTTATGGTGCATTATGGGGAGGAAACATTATACAGCAGATTTCGGACAGCACTACAAAATGTCCATGCTCCAAAAAAAAGTGCTCTATATGGTGAACTAGTGAGGGATTTCAGACAGACTGATTTTTACGTTTTACCCTTCCTAAGGGAAACCTTGTCTCTGCCCCGATGTGTTCCTACCTGTGGCAATTTATTATCCTATGTCTAACTTTACTCCACAAGGATATGAACCAGGGCGTATATGCGGGTTTCCGATTTTTTTTACGCTTGAAACACTGTTTAAAAAAGGTACTTCATGTATAAGGCTTTTCTAACTTAACAAAAAGGAGGAACATGATGAACAAACAACCCTTAGATGTTTAAAAAACAAGAGGAGGAGCTGTGTTAAACCCCTATTACTTCAGAACACCCCTTACTCTGATACCCAATAGTGTGTTCACACTTACATGCACTTATTCATGAATGGAGTAAGAAGAGACAGAGAGTTTGTGAACCCAATGAAAATGTGCCTTTGGTGACCACAATTATGGCTTTAAAGTTTTAGAGAGCAAGTGTGGGGAGGCACTCATGTGCTTTTATCTAATAATAAAAAGTTATTGAAAGAACAGCCAATTTGCATACAACTGGCTGGGGGAACTTGCAACATACATACATACACACAAATACATGCACGCACAAACACACTTTAGAGATTAAGGAGATACGACTTCACAGAGAATTTCATCAGACACCTTCTAGGTCTGAAAGAGGAAACTCATATTGAGCAATAGTTTAAAGTTGTTGTTTTTTAGAAGGGGGAACTAGGGCAAAAATGTACAATCACACCTGATGTTTCAAAGCAAGTATATGAATACATTCTCATTGTTCTGTGCTCTTTCTCTGGGCAGGTTTTTGGGCCTTCCTGTACTTTGTGAGTTTCTGCTTCTTGGCCAATCAGTGGTCTCGGACCACTCCTGACGAGCTGCCACTCAACCAGGGGGCGGATGCAGCCCGGGCTGCCATCGCCTTCTCTTTCTTTTCCATCCTCACCTGGGTGAGGATGGAACACACACACACGCACGCACGCACACACACACACACACACACACACACACACACACACACACACACACACACACACACACACACACACACACACACACACACACACACACACACACACACACACACACACACACAGAAATGCTTCAGTTGGGCCATGTATTGAGGCATCCCATGAATTCAAAATCTGATTTTTGTTCATCACATCTACATTTTTTTAGAACAAGACAGATCTGCAAGTTAGTTAAGCCTTAATTTAGTTAAGTAAGCTATTTAGCCACTTATTTTAATTTATTCAATTTCTTTCTCCCTTTTGTATGTCCCATAACTCCACACTCTCCCTCAACCTCGTCTCTCTCTCTCTTCTCCCTATCTCCCTCTACCCACCCCCTCTATCTCTCCTCTGTGCACACTCCCTCCCTCTCCCCCAGGCGGGCCTGACAGAGCGGGCGGTACAGAAGTACCTGCTGGGCACCGACATGACCCTGTTCACCAGCGAGCACATGGACGGCTCCGCCCCCGCCCAGCCCTACCCCTCCAACTCACCAGGGGGCACCACTACTGGCACCGGCACCGCCGGCAGCGCCGGAGTGGAGGGCGCGGCAGACACCTACCAGAACCCCCCTTTTACTGAGAACAACGCAGCCCCTACCTACCAGGTCCCCATCTACTAGGAGCATGGAAGGTGGTTGAGGAGGAGACGCTGCGTGGTGGAGGAGGAGGAAGGGTTCAGGGTGGGGTGGGGTGCGGGGGGGAGTGTTGAAGAGACAGGCTCTGGGGCAGTGTTTCCCCACCTTCGGGGGTCCAAACCCCACTAGGGATAAGCTTGCTGATATGCAGATGGGGTTGTTAGAGATTATAAGATATTTAAGCTACCTAATGGTGCATTTTTGTAAAAAATAACGAAGACAATGACCTGCCGTTGGGGTTTCAAATGATGTGTCGGGAAGGAGATGCGATTTGGTGATGCAGGAGTTTTTGCAAGACCAAAAAACCAAGATGATAGGCCCGAAAAGGTTGGGAAACACTGATCTAGGGGGGTGAGGTGGGAGCGGATGTGGATGTTTGTGTTGCTCTGTGCGGTGTCATTGTTATATCAAGGTAGTTCATCTGTTGATCTGGGGCTGTTGTAGGGGCGGTGTGATAGTGCTCTCTAGTGGCCAACGTGTTCATAGGATTATCGTTTTTTCGATCTATTGAAGTGCACAGGTTGCTCGGTAAAGTATATGGGCCATAATATATAAACAGCCTTTCAACATTCAGAACAGCAGACACATTGGATATGGGAAATGCCTGAAAATCAACAGATGAGCAACTTCAGCAAATATCAACAGAAATAACGTTCGAAATGAACGTAAAAAATCGATGTGTTATTGAACTTAGAGACAAAGTCATTGCCATACTGTGCCGTATTTCAAAGATTCTGACTTTTAAGCGATAGATCTCACCATGCTGTAGAATAACACAACAACGACATCACCGATTGTCTTGTGACCAAGTGCAATATCTCACATGCTGTAGACATGTATGTAGGTGTGTGTAGGTTATAATATGTAGCTGACAATGTCTCAAATAACAATCAATGCATTTGGTGTGGCGTATGATCTTTCACCATTCACACGATTCAATCGATTTCCTAGAGGGATAGATTAATTGAATATATAATACCAAAAGTAAGGCTTTCGAGGTGCAGTCTAGGTATAAAAATGGAGGTAGGCCTAGGAAGTTACAGCAACCAAACATGAATCAAAGTGACATTTCCCAGTAACGATAGAGACAAATAAAGATGACCCCACACAATACATTAAGATGATAACGTTTAATCTATAGCCTACGGCAGGGAAATCTATAAAAAAAAATATAGATAGCTTGTTATTTGAGACAATGACCTGGATAGTGGTAGTCTTGAGAACGAGGGATGTTATCAACGAGGGGTTATGTGGATGAGATATGTATTTATGTTTACTTTGCAGAAGCTGCCAAACTGCCCAGTGTTCGCTCGCTATCAACCCCTGGGGGTTGCAATTTAGTGCCACCTAGTGGACGACTTGTGTCGAACCACATTTATGCGCTCACAGAAACAACGGACAAGAGGGCCATGTTTGTGTGTGTGTGTGGGGGACGGGGGACGGGGGGGGGGACGGACATTACTACATATAATCAGCATTCGGCATGTTTAAATGTTTTCCTGGACTGTATTTCACTGTTCAAGAAACAGCAAAGTCAAAGATTATGCTCTGGATGGTAATGGTTGGTTGAAGACCATAATTCTGAGTGTTGTCCCCACTGCATTGCTTTTAGCAGTCAAGCTCCCTCCCTCGCGTTTGCATTCGGATTAGCTCCCCGTTCCGCCCTTCGACTCGTGTTAAAACCAGTCCGCCTAAACACAGCTCAAGCGCAGCCCCGGTCTTGTGATTGGCCTGCCACCATTGAAGGGTCTTCCTCCAGGCTCTCGTCTATTACGAATCGAGGTTAGGTGGAAGCCGTAGTCATTGGGTTAAATCAGGGTTGCGGCCGCCGATGTAGATAGGAACCATGACAACTATGTCAATGTATAGCGACGTCTCTGTGTTGTGGTTTAATGTTGGTGAATTTGTTTGGTTTTGTTATGCGCATTTGTGTATGACTGAACGCGTGTGTGCGTGTGTGTATGTGCGTGCGTGTGCGCGTGCGTGCGTGTGTGTGTGTGTGTGTGTCTTATAAAGGTATGAAAGTCAGCATGTTTGTGTGAATTTCAAAGTGCTTTAAAATGATTATTTCAAGAAAGATGTAAGCATAATAAAAGTGTAATGGGTTATTTTCTGGAACAGGTTTTCCAAAACATACATCTAGCGACTGTTTTTTTTTTTATTGAAGAGCTATAATTTAACTGGTGTGACTTTTTAGGAAATCAGAGTGACTTAAACATATTGGAGAGATTCTTTTCTTTATTTTTTTCTTACATAAAACGAATTATCAATTAAAACCGTACGCTATGCCCTTCTATCCGATTTCCTAGTAAACATTGGCTCCAGTCGGTGAGAAAGTGTATTGCAGTAAGGGTACGTGCCGATTTTGATGATGCCCTAATGTTGAATACGCTAATGCATGTAATTATCGTATTGCACTCGTTACATGTTGAACAATTATATATCATTCTTAAGTTGATTCCAGTGTCTTTTAGGTTTTATTCTATTTTCTACCAACGTTATGCATTATTTTTTAGAACTGTGTAGGCAATTATACAATTTGAAATGTGTGGTTACCCAGCATTGCACTCTCCTTAACAACTAATTATTATTATTTATTTTTTCGCCGCATCTAACCTTACCTGCCAGGTAGTAAACGGAACCATCTGTGAGGTCTTTGGAAACATTAGAAAAAGAAAGGAACTCTCAAAAAAATACTTGGATGAACCATCAGTTTATCACCATCTATAAGGTAGCTCACGTAGTTCCTCGTAGGGTATTGGTCAGGATATTGTACGGCCACAAGCGCACACTACTTGAATCCCGATAACATGGATTCTCCTGTGTTCGTGATTCAGAGTCCAGCTGCCTCGAAAGTCTATAACCCATCACCATTGGGTGAAACCCTGCCCTCGAGGTTTTATTTATTATAGTTTGTAGATGACTTCATCGCTATAACAATGATGTCAAGCTTTGCCTCAATGTTCACTCGGGCCCGTGTCTACATATCTCAACCAGTAGACACACTTTAAACCGACCAGATCAGGCATCTTAAATGCTACCCAAAGCATGAGAAAATATCGACATAATCCAGATCCTATTGACAACTTCAACCGAATCAGCAGGATTCACTGATCGAATTGTGTGATTCAGGTTTGGGGTCGCAGTGTTGCTCAGATCTGGGGTACAAAACAAGAAGCAGGGGGTCATCATCATGTAGTTACCCTGCACTGGGCTTCTGTTTAGCCGGGACTCTTATGGTGGGTCGGGTTGTGCTGGTTCGTCATTACTGTACTCCGTGGTTCGCGCGCTCTTATTTAGTCTGTGTGTTAGATTCAAGAAAAATAATGATAATATGAATATGAGTAATAGAAAGCATTCTGTGTTTTGTGCTCTGGTCCTAGGCCCATGTACACTACTGTGGTATTGGTTTGATTGTTAAAAAAAAAACTACACAAAAAACAATAAAAGCTCAGTACTTTATTGAACATAATGGATTGTGTGCGTGTGTGTGTGTGAGAGATAGAGACGCTGTCAAGGGGTGTGGTCTGTCATGTTCTAGTAGCCTGATGCTAGCAGTGTTGATACTTGGAGCAATGGGTGTGCTGGGGAATCATCACTTTTTCCTGATTAGGACGTTCAGTGTGCTCATAAAGCCCAAATACACAGGTTAATAGTCTTGGGGATGAAGACAACTAACCAGCGTGGAACATTGGCATATCAACATCTGATAAATGTTGATTTTGGTCAATTGTGTGCGCAACCCGTTTAAAAATTGTGCTGTGTCAAATCTAAATATTTAATTTGAATGATTTGTTTTCCTCGCTCTGAAAAGAAAGGTGTTTGACTTCCTAAATGTATAGAAGCTGTGAACAGAGATGTTACTGTGGGTCACCTCAATACAGTCAAAATAAAAAAATCATATAAAATGAATGGTTACTTGATGTCTGGTTCCAATCCAACTGAACACTGAAAAAAATGACAAAAGCCAAGACACCCCTCACATTCCTGTATTCCTAGGTATTATTCCTAAGAAGGTGAAAGCTGTGGAGAATCACCAGAAATTAGGATTTCACATTAATATTTCAAAGTAAGATACTGTTTTATTATCGTAATAATAAATTTGCTTTGTTTTACTTTGAACAAAATCATTGTAGGATAAATTAAAAAAGAGAACAAGGTCAGTGGTTGAAAGCGATCTCGGCAAGTTTTAATTTATTGTTCATAGAAAAAAAAGATCTTAATCCCACATAATGATGTTTGGGAAGTTAGTTAAATAATCAGAACCCATCCCATTCATTGGTCATAGAAAATCACTGAAAATGCACGAGGAATTCGTTTTTGCATACAAGTATTATTTCCTAACTTCCTGTACAGACAGTATGTGTAGTGAGTGACGGACCCCTGAGGAGGACAGTGAGAATACAACAGGCGGAGACATGCAGGGGAGAGCTGGCGGGAAAACGCTTTTAATTGGTTTAGGGAAGAACATTTATTGACTCCCCCCCCCGCCCCCCTCACCTGGGGTTTCTAATTTGAAGCCTGAGCAAAAATAAAAGCAGCAAAACGTAGGCTCAGGGGAACAAAACAACCGTTAAAGCGGGAAAACCAATCTAATATCCGATATAAATTAACCAACCGTCAATATCTGACGGGGAGATGGGGGTAATGCTTTGGACTAGGGAATGAGAGGACCTCAAACAGTGGTGTCCCTGTGCCCCAAGCTTGAGAACTTACCAAGGTATAAACTACTTCTCTTGGAACCACCCCTTAAATGTTGCCCATACAAGTTACAAAGTTACACCTTCTTTGTCACTTCAAACTGCTACTTCCGTTTCTGCAACTACCGTTATTATTTGCTTACTCTCCTTATTTTTAGTTGTAGAAAACAGGTGTGGTAAGAAAGCCGGGGGGGGGGGGAACCGAGTTAAAGCATTTTACAGGGATTAAATTGTAGGAGCATTCTAGTGAACTCTTCAAGTAAGCCTTCGTTTAGGCGTGTGTTGTTTCTCTTGAGTGCTGAGCAGGCGTACCGCCTAAAAGATGTGCCCGTTAAGCGTCTCCATTGCAAAAGATGCTTGTTGTTTCATGCCAGAGATCGGGCAACCCTTCCATCCTTCAGTCCCGTCAGTCCGGGCACAGACCTGAAACCGATCCTGCCTTTAAACGTCGTCACCCCCGACTCAAGCTCTTTCTCCACGCTCCGCAAGCCTGCTGTTGGAGGGGTGGAGGGTATGTGGGGGTTGGGGTCGCAGCCATAGGAGAGGACAGGAGGGCGCCAAGGGAGATGGGAAGGGGGGGGGGCGCTAGCTGATGATGCGGCTGATTGACTGCAGAGAGGGGAAGTCCTCGCTCTCGCCCAGGTGCAAGGTCTTGTGGGAGTTGAAGTCCTTGGGCGCCAGCACCTGTCTGCAGGTGGGGCACACCCGGCAGTCCAGCTCGGCTAGCATGGCCGTGTCGCCGTTGGCGGTGGGCGGTGCCTGCCACGCGTTGCGCTTGCTCTTGTTCTTCTTACCCACGCCGCCTCCGCCTCCCGTGGACTGCTTCTCCAGAGCCCTGGAGTCCCCGTGCGCGGCCAACAGCTCCTGCTGTCGGGACGTGTCCGGCAGCAGCACCAGCAGCTCATTGAAGATGCGCTGGAAGTTGTCCCCCAGCAGCTCCTTGCAGCTGCGGTAGTACTGGGCGGCAGACATCACACCCTGCAGGGACCAGAGGGGGGGGGGGGGGGATAGATGTACTTCTGTTTCAGTGTTTCCCACTAAAAAAGGTTTAGTGGAGGGGAAAATGCTGGAATTTCAATAGTCTAATCATTGTTCTGAGTCGGCTCAAATTCCCAATTCTTTTATCGAGTAGATTATCAGAACCAAATCAAGGTTTTAGCAGCTGCTCTGGGGAAGAATTGCTAGTTGGAAATTGAGCTGAACAGAGCAAGGTTGCCATGTGTGATTTGACAGTAAAGATGAATTCCCTGAAACAATCAGAAGAAATGCCCTGATTGGTCAGAAATTGTGCGGGAGCAGCCTAAAAGCTCAATTATATTATGCTAACTGTATGTGCTAAAACACATTCAGACAACTAGGTACTTATAGTCTAACATTTTTGAACACCTGATGGGTGACATATATGAGCCTGTTAGTGATGTCCAGAGGGGGGAGGGCTGGCCCCGTTGCTAGGTTACTCGTTGCTATGTTTTATTATGTTTAGGTCTCGCGGAGTGAGAAACCGAAACCAATAGAAACTAATAAATGGGCCTAGGACCAGCCCGGGCCGGGTCAGAGTGTGTGTGAGCCCGAGGCAGAGCGGGAGAGAGATAAACAGAGCTACGAAATAGCAGGCGGCAGGCGCGGTTCGGAACTACTGTTATTTGGAACAAATGTGTGCTGTACTTTCAACGCAAATTAAACTATATCGATGGTGACGATAGCGTCTCGTTAGAAAAAATCCTGTTCTTCTCCACAGCAGTCGTCCTGCTTTGCTATATATATATATATATATATATATATATATATATATATATACACACTTTTCTTTTTTTAAGAGCAGCAAGAGCAATGTTGAGGACAGCCATTTGAGTCGATTATTTAAACACCAAATAATCTAAAAATTAAATTAAATAATGACTACCCCTGATGTCAATACTGAGAAGAAGGACTCAGACTTGTTTAACCTTGATCATAACAACTAGCGGTTACACTAACGAGCCCAAAAAGCAACAAAGGTCAGATACTAACTCTTGTATCTGCCGTGCAGGTCAATGGAAGACCAATAGCTAGCCAAAACTGTTTTATTTTGCTTTAAACGTGGTCATTTGTTTTATATGATTGTCAACATAGTTATCGATGCCTCTTTTTTCACCGTGACTGAAATAAGTCCCCAATTTAGAAAAAAAACATTTTTGCCATCCTCCCCAAACCCCTATGGCCAGTCTACTGGTGGAGTTCTGATCGTGACCAACGGGTACTGTGTGATGACGTTTGAAGCAATCTCTGGCGTCCGAGAGAAAGTTTAGCTTTTCGGACACTTATAGTATAACGCTAAGGTGTGTGTGGATGGTGAAACCATTCACACATGTCTTAGCAGCGATGCATCTATTGTCAGAATCCGAGTGACGGTAAGGCTTCCCAGACACCTATAGTATATCACTGTGTGGCGCATTTCACATACCACAATAATTATTGGGTCATAACCATTGGGATAGCATTCTTTCCTAAAACTCAGTTGAAAATCCATTTTCTTAAATATCAGTGTTCGAATTCCAACTAGAACAGTAGATTCAAAGGCTCTTTAAGTTGACAAGCTAACCTTATGACAATAAAGTCTATCTTTATCTTTATCTTTTATCCCCTGCATAATAACAGGTTGCTTACAGTGAGTGTGTTCTCCACGCTGCCCGGAAGTGTAGCTAGCAGTTTCCGCAAGCAAACGAGCGGCGTCATCAGCAGCAGCAGAGTATAGCAGACAGAGGGTCATGACCCGCCCTACAATGCCTGATCGACTAGTACTCGATGATAACTTGGATGTGATGTAGACAACAGCCCCCCCCCCCCCCCTGATATATATACAATTCACGGTGTTGCCCTATTTGAGCTAAAAACTGAATTTCACCGAAAGGTGACAAGTTTAAAACCCCTTCCATACAACAGTATATTAGACTAATTGCAAACTATATGACCTGTCAATTGAATGTATATGCCGACACGTTAGTTTGTATTGTCGTTCATTTAGCAGCGCCTCGCCTAAAGACGACTTAAGGGAACCCCTGCTCTCTTGTTAGAGGAAATAAGGCCTAATTTCATAGATTAGCATCAGATCGACCACGTTTAGACAGGTGGGCTTTTAGGGTGCAGTCCTATTTTGTACAATACTGCTTTTATTCCGTAAAAGTGTGTCCGTCGGTGCGCACCAACACGTATGGTATAACCGTACGGCCAGCCCATACCTGTCGGAACTGTCCCGAGAAGTTCTTGAACTGGTTGAAGTGGGACTCGTCATTGTGGAGGTAGTTCCTTATGGACTGGATCAGCTCCAGGTTCCTCTGCTGGAAGTTCTCCGGTACCATGTAGCTGTCAAGCAGCTGGGCCGGCCTGGGAGGGAGGGAGTGAGAGAGTGAGATTGAAAGAGTGAGAGAGTGTGAGTGAGTGAGTGAGTGAGTGAGTTTTATTTTTACTACATCTATGTATCCATCAATTACCGTACTATTCAGTGATTTCATCCGGAGTGGCCAGGTCTTACCGATGGGGGGGCGGGGGGGCCGGCTCCACCACGTTGCTGTTGAGGGGGATGCCGGTGAAGCCCGGCGGCGGGGACTTGCTGGGGCCGCCGGCCAGGCCCGGGGGAGGGAGGGGGGGCACGACGGAGGAGGGGGGGGCCGCGGCCAGGGGCGCCGTAGCCTTCAGCGGGAAGGAGCTCTTGAACCCTGTCGGTGATGGACGTCAGCACATCAACCAATCAAAAGGCTTTCATTGACAATACGCAGGAACGAGTTGGGGGTGTTTTGTATCCTTAAGCTCGGAATAATTGTGTAGAAGTCCACATTTAACATAGAAAGGGTTAGGGTCCGGGCATGCGCACATTCAGCAAAGCAGTGCATTAAGATATCCGGGGTTTTACAGTCAGACAACCCTTTGTTTTACTGTAATATAATAAATATTTTGAAGGAGAGCTATGCAGAGAGAGTCCACGTGCACTATGTTTTTAGGCTGTTCTATTGCGAATAAACGATCCGATCACAAGCCTAGTATGTACTGACCTGGCGGGGGTTTCCTGGTGACGAGGGCAGGAAAATCTTCCTCGTCTGCCGGAGGCGGTTCTGGGAAGGGGTGGGGGGTCACGGCTGGGGAGGCGCTCGCCTTCTTGGTTGCCGGCGTGAACGCCGTCTCCGCGTACCCGTTGGTCAGTTGGCTCGGGGTTCCCGTCCGCGCTGCGGTGACGGTCGCCGCTGGGGCGGGCGCCGCTTTGTTCTTGCTCTTCTCGGGGACGTTCTCCTTCTGCGCTACTGTCGCCTTAGCCTTCGTCTTCGTCGCTGAAGTGGCCGTCTTGGACGGCGTGGCGGGAAGGTTAGTGTTCTTCTGCTGCGGCTGCGGTTGGGGTTGCTGCTGTTGCGTTTTCTTCTTCTTGCCGGCTTTGGGGGCTGCGAGGCCGGGGATTGCGTCTGAGGAGTCGGCGGCGGGCGGCGCCTGAGGTCTCCCGCCGACACCGGCGCTAATGCTGGTGCCGCCGCCGCCGCTAACGCCGCCCCCGCTCTTGACGGTAAGCAGCGAGGATATGTCCAACATGGTGGGCACGGTGCGGAACTCCCGCTGAGTGAGCCCGCCGTCCTCTTCGTCGGAAGAGGAGCGCTGGGGCGCGGCAGCGGGCCGGGCAGTCTCCCCCCCTCGCTTTTTCCTCCGTGAGGACATCGCCACGGACGCAGAGGAGGAGGAGAGGGGCTGGAGCCCGGCGGGGGGAGCAGGCGCAGGGAAGGCTTCTGGAGGTGGGGGGCCGTGATTGGCTCGGGTGGGGGGCACAGGCTTGCCGTGGGACGACCAGGCGGAGGCAGAGCCGCCGCTAGGCTTCTGGAGGCGGAGCTTTGACACCAGGGCGGGAAAATCATCTTCCTGGAAGGAGGAGGAGTTTCTCGGCGGGGCCGTGTAGGCCGGGGTCATGGGGGACGTTACCACCGAGGTGGCAGCAGAGAGGCTGGGGAAGTCGTCCTCTTTCAGGGGCCCGCGGGGGGGGCCCGCCGAGAGCCTGGGGAAATCGTCCTGCTTCAGGGTCCCGCGAGGGGGGGCGCCCGAGAGGGTGGGGAAGTCGTCCTCCTTCAGGGGCCCGCGGGGGGCCGTGACAGGGGCTGGCTTGGAGCTACGGGAGGGAGGGGCACACGCAAGCAAAAAGGGACAACATAATGTGCACCATTCGATTGTAGCTCAATTACTAGTGCAGGTTAATAACAAGGGTTAGGGGTTTGATATCATGGCATCAAAGTTACAGGCTGTGTGTGTGTGTGTGTGTGTGTGTGTGTGTGTGTGTGTGTGTGTGTGTGTGTGTGTGTGTGTGTGTGTGTGTGTGTGTGTGTGTGTGTGTGTGTGTGTGTGTGTGTGTGTGTGTGTGTGTGTGTGTGTGTACCTTGGTATGGGTGTGGAAACTGGCACCCCCAACACTGGGAAATCATCATCCTCCCCAAATGGATTTTTACTCTTCATGGTTCTCACTGGGAATGAAAAGGAACCATAACCCACAGGAAGTGAGTTACACAAAAATACATCCACATTAAATTTAGGGCCATGGAGTGTGTGCCCGTGATGGGGAGCGGGACTACATTATCTAACCTGGAGGTTCTGGGTTATTTTTGATCGCCCCGGCTCTGTGTCTGAGCTCATCTGCATCCATTCGCTCAGTCCGGTCTTTCCTCTCTGTCCGGTCAATTCTCTCAGTCCTATCCATTCTCTCTGGCCTGTCCATTCTCTCTGGCCTATCCATTCTCTCTGGCCTATCCATTCTCTCAGTCCTATCCATTCTCTCTGGCCTATCCATTCTCTCTGGCCTATCCATTCTCTCAGTCCTGTCCATTCTTTCCTTCCGCTCTGGCCTATCTATCCGGTCAGTCCTGTCCATTCTCTCTGGCCTATCTGTCCGGTCAGTCCTGTCCATTCTCTCTGGCCTATCCATTCTCTCCTTCCTCTCAGTCCTGTCCATTCTCTCCGGCCTCTCCATTCTCTCCGGCCTCTCCATCCTCTCCGTTCGATCCATCCTGTCCATCCTCTCATCGTTGCGTTGTCTCTGCGGGGGGCCGCGGTCTTGGGCAGGAGGGCCCCTATCCTCCGGCCGCCGCACCGCCATGGAGGCCCTCATTGCGGCTGCAATGTCCCGCTCCTCCTCCTCCCTGAAGGACAACAAAGCCCTTGATAGTTCTGTAGTAATGAATGCATTTGCTGGCTGCAAATATATGTGTTGTAAATGATAAAATCATAAACCATCAATATTGAAGACCGTTCATTAAAAGTAAACTAATGTTACTCATCAAAGACCAACCCTTACTTGCTTTACATGATCCGGATGACAGCGCATTGTCATGGCGAAAAATACACACGTAGTCGCACAAAAACTACCACCTGAAGCCCCCCACGTACCGGTTGTATCTCCAACTCTTCTGCTGCCCGCCATAAGGCCGCCCTCCTCCACCGCCTCCTCCACCGCCTCCTCCACCTCCTCGTCCTCCTCCACGACTTTGCCGTGCCTCTTCATAGTCCTCCCCTGTCAACATACCTACACACACACACACACACACACACACACATATTAAATACAGCAATGTGGCCACATAAAGATAAATGCAGTACATATAGAACATTGACCTGCACACGTCACCGTAGGTCAACCGACCAAAGTGCCGTAGCGGTACGTCTCCCATATAAGTGCATCAGAATGTCAACACCTTCCCAGGAGTGGGACTTTAATCTGATAATTCAAGGTAAATCAGGGGTGCCGGTTTGCATTCCCAAGTCAAACGTCAAACATGCGCACAGTAAATGTATTTTCTCTTCCTCAAATCGCCACCTATGCCAAATCCGCCTCCACCTGACAAGATATAAGCGGATCGCCGTCCAAAAAAAAACAACCCCCAAACGACCCGCTCCCGCCCCGTGCTCACCGTCGTTCCTCCGCTGCAACCTCGGGGCGTAGGTGAACTGCAGGTCGATCTGCCGGTTCTGCCTGGCTTCGGCGCGGTTCTTGCTGTGCGCCGAGGCCTTGTGTGCCTTGTAGTCGATCTCCGAGCGGAAGGCGTGCGTGAACTGCTCCGTGGCACAGCGGCCCTCCTCGCACAGGTAGTGGCTCTCGCGGAAGTGCTCGCTCAGGTACTGGTAGTCGCTGGGGACGGGAAAGAGGGGACCACGCTCAGATTTTTCGGAAAGGCGACGCGGGATGGGATTTCGGATATCGTAGCAAAATGACATGCATGTTTTTATGTTCTTTATGTGAACATACCGTTTTGACCCGAATTTAAGACAAGGTTTGTTTTCCCTGGAAATTATTCTGAAAAAGTGAGGTTGTCTTGTATTCGGGTCCAGACTTTGAAATGTCACTAAACATTCACAACTTCCTGGTGATAAATACCTTAGGGATTGTCTTATAATCGGAGTTGTCTTATATTCGGGTCAATACAGTAATTCATATATTTTTGGTTGCAGTGGATATTGATATCCTTTCGTTCAAATCACAGAGCATAAAATGATTGAAAGGAAAGTTGCCCGTTGCCTGTTCATTTTATGTTAAGAGGGATTGACCCATCTCATTTCTAACCAATCAGCGACGGCCAAGCAAGGCATGGGCCACTGTATCCCAATAAAACTCAATGCACAAAACGAAACATCAATCAAGATGGTTGATGGACACACGTCTACCGGTCCACATAGTCCCACGCTCTCACCAGTAGTACCGGGCCACACAGTCACCCACTCTCACCAGTAGTACCGGGCCACACAGTCACCCACTCTCACCAGTAGTACCGGGCCACACAGTCACCCACTCTCACCAGTAGTACCGGGCCACACAGTCACCCACTCTCACAAGTAGTACCGGGCCACACAGTCACCCACTCTCACCAGTAGTACCGGGCCACACAGTCACCCACTCTCACCAGTAGTACCGGGCCACACAGTCACCCACTCTCACCAGTAGTACCGGGCCACACAGTCACCCACTCTCACCAGTAGTACTCCTGTGCGCCGTCCGCGTCGCAGAAGTGGCAGAAGTAGTGGTCGCGCCGCAGGTGCTTGAGCAACTCGTCGTTGTCGAGGTAGCGGTCGTCACAGAACTTGCAGAGCGGGTGGCCGCGGTGGCTGGTGTCATCAGGGTCGCCGTGCGCACGGTGCCTCGCCAGCTCCTTGCGGTTGTACCACTTCCGCTCATGGGAGAAGATCTGGGAGGGGGGGGGGGGGGTGCGTGTCAGTGAATGAGCAAGCGACCGTGGTTTGGATTTTTAGAATAGTAGGGTAGGGTTCTGTTACCACATTACCATATTAAGCGCTATATAAATTTCATTTATTATTATTATTATTATTAGGGTTTGGATATACAGTACATTGACCAACCATATATTAGGTAAATACTAAATCATAAACACATCTACATAAATACATAATATTTTTTTTACAAAGCGGTGTACATATATCTTGATACGTCACAATAAATACTATAAACCTGCTCTGTTTTCAGATCTTCTCTTTGTTCTATTTGCATTGCTTATTTGCACTATAATAATCTCTGCTGCTGTAAATATCCTGGGATAAACTAAGTCCTCACAGTTGGCCAATACTTCTTTCCACGCCAATAAGTCTTCCTTTCAGCCATCAGACACAAGCAGCCAATGATTTGCATATAAACGGAGAGGCACTAAGCCGCGCTGTGAGGTTCTTAAAACTAAAAAGGTTCAACTTTATAAATCCCAAATTAGATATTTGGTTGTCAAACAGAACTGAATCGGAAACAGAAATGTACAAAAAAATAAATAACATAACATAACGAGAACTCGGAACATGGTTAACTATGAAGGGTAAACTAATGAATGTCAATAAATGACAGAATTTACATTGTATCAGAAGTGTAGAGAGGAGGGCCAGCGGTTGGACGCTGTGAAAGAGGCCTTGTGTGTAAAAGAACCTTGAGGTGTTTGGTGCAGAGCTTGCAGCAGAAGAGCTCATGCTGTTTCCTGATGTGCTGCTCCAGCTCCTCCAACCGCGGGAAGACCTTTGGCTCCGGGCAGTGGGGGCACTCTGGCAGGAGAAGCCTCCTGGAATATCTCACACACACACACACACACACACACACACACACACACACACACACACACACACACACACACACACACACACACACACACACACACACACACACACACACACACACACACACACACACACACACACACACACACACTCAGGGTCGACTCAAGGAGATAAAGTTCATCCAGCGCTGCCGGGGGTTAAGGGTCAACTCTAAACATTGGACAACTGTACTGAAACACTAAAATTCTCAGAACATTGGCACCCCTTCAGTATATGTGCTGTCTTAACGCCAAATAATGTATGCAAGAAGACACTGTAGCATTTGGTATGTCCCCTTGGAACTACATGATAAAATACATGTTTTGAAACATGGGACATACAAACCTATGATCGTGGTTTGTATATCCTGAAGTCCTTTGTATCCTTCTAAAGACTTAGGATGTAAGATGTCAGCCAAAGAAAAATATCCTCTACCTGTTAGCCCATAAATCACATAAGTGCTGTTTTGGAGGAGGTCGGTGAGATTCAGATCCACTCGACATGGCTTGAGTCTGACTCGGTTACGGCAGAGCTTCAATGTAAAGCGGGGCACACCAGACCAGCCAAGGAGTGCTGTGCCGGTCAGCGTCTTCGGAAGATTTGAGTCTCGGTTTTTGTCTGTGTTTAATATAATGGGTCCCAAATAGAGGATGCTGCGATGCGTGCCAAGTCTGGTACGTTCATCCTCAAAGCATTCTACCGGGTGTTATAAACACAAAAATAGATACAGCATCGCAGACCACATGAAAAATAAGTTTGTTGTGCTAAAAAATATCTTTATCTTCAACCAAATGCTGCCACAACATCAATGATTATTTGACATGGTGTAAAATAATTTGTAGCTGAATAAATGTTCAGAAAGTAGACTAGCAATCATCCTTAAGTTGGGCAAACTAGGGTGTTTTGACCTCCTGCCCTACAAGTCTATTAAATGTGTTAACAATCTCATCTTATAGTTGACTTACGATACAAATTAGCCTGACCCATCAGTATCTTGGCGAATCTACTGTGGCTGAAATCAGTGAGAAAGAGAGAACTTTGAGCTGTAGATAAAACACACCTGAACTGGGTGTGGATCTGGGCATCGCCGAAGTAGATATCATGGCTCTGCTCACAGTGATACTGTTGGAAGGGCAGGGTGGAGAAGGCTGCCAGTCGATTCACAAACACCACCTAAAACAGCAAAAACAATTCAAGGCGCAGTCAAAGAATCAATAGATGAAAGATGCAGTGGTGCATTTAGAAAGGTGTAGCTGGGGCCTTCACTTATGACTGGAAGCTGTATTTCAGGATTTTGGATGGCTTTGTCCCAGTGTCGAGATTGGAATTTCAGTACCTAATGAATATACAGTAATAGGAAATCGGTACTTGTAAAGACATCAGGGATTAACTTAAACTGGTTCCCAGTTAAACTGACAGCCACCAAGTATAATGTGACATCGGACGGTTGTTTGGATCCTACTGTACACGTTATAAGAATAGAACGCATAGCGTAATTGGACGGGTATTAGCTTATTATAATAGCATGTGCACTATGGTAGTTAAATCGTCGACGTTGATTTACTTAACAGCATATTTTGCTGTGATAATTGGGCGAAAGTCATGCTGTTGACCAGTTGCGTAACTATTTAGCAAAGAATTGTCAGTATTGGCTAGAATGCTGGGGACTTATAAGGATAACCTCTGAATGGGATCAAAAGACCAAAAAACGTACATGTTAAGCAATATTATTGACACACAAAACCCCATAATTACAGCTCTTCCCACGTCTGACATCGTGATGCTTCTGCATGGGTGCTAGCATATGGCATTAGCCTGGTGAGCTAGTGGCTATATAACGAAAGTCGCTGTATAACCATAAAACAGCTAACATTGTCTCGATAGGCAATTGTCACTTTAGGCGTCATTTATCAAAACTGTTTGTCTTTGCAAGCAAAACGTGTAAGCTACTTGATAAAATAGACAGCCGAAAAGGGTGGAGCGGCCTGACAGACACATCCCTCCCCGGTATAAAGTATCAGCGTGCCCCGAACCTTGTCGAGCTCTTCCCGGCAGACGGCGCAGTACTTCTGATCGCACAACACCCGCATCTTGGTAGAGCAGCGGTAGCAGACCGGGTGGTCGCATTTTCCCAAAGCAAATATATCGACATCTTGGCAGCAAAGTACGCAAGTCTTCTCAGTATCCTTTGTATTTGATGAATCCATGACAGTGTAAAGGCCAAAAAGGTACAGTGTTTTTTGATCAGATAGGTGAACGTTGTGGTGCTTACGTAATATGAAAGTCAAGAGTTTGTGCCACCTCACGACCGTCAATGTCGAGCAACGCGATCTCTATGTCATAAGGATAGACCGCTGTTTGACAACAGCAGCTGAGGGCGGGTTGTAAATCTGCTTATGCCTATCGCGGATGTGCCCGTTTGTGCAAAAGGTCTTGACATGACCACGTGCTTGTCACTTTTGATATATCTTTACCGGTATGTAAAGAAATATTTTAAAGAAATTTGTTAAACGGTATTATAGTAATGGAAAAATATCTTTATCTTTTTAGTGGCAAACAAAGTACAAATTTAACGAAAAAATAAATGTATTTTCAAATCAAGCAGCTAACTAACATGATGTCCTCTCCCAGCAACTGCAACCTTAACCAAGAACAACCTACTATTAATGTTCAAACCTTTAAGTTAATGCCTTAGCTATGTTGAATGAACAACAGCATTAAAATAATCAAACCGTACAATATTTAATAATAGAAAACCCATCCTCACTCAGAAATTACAAGTCTCTTACTAGAACCTTATGAATATAAAATAATTATAGCTGGTATGACAAATGGGCCTTTTTTTCATGTTTTAAAATGAGCATATTGCCGAAAAATATTTTAAACATCACAAATTAAGGTACACCAACATATGCTAGTATAGATGCCCCTATTTCATAGTAAAAGAGTCTTGCTCTGGTTATCATTCAGTGTGGCATAGCAAACATCCATGGCCCACATATTGAGGCCTTTAGACACAGATTTCACAAAGATTTAGCATTAAAATTATAAACATCCATCTCTTTCAGTATCTTACACTGACATAATATGGATAATATATGTATTTACGATACAAGTCTCGCAGGGGATATGCAACAACGAAACCCCAAAAAAACACAAATTATGCCATGGACAGTAGAGGAGAGTGTTTCAAGATGATCCAAGATGGCTATCGCCTGCCGTGGGTGGCCTTTTGTAGTCCCATAACTTTGAAGGTGTTGCTGGCTATCTTCTCATAAAGGAGGAACATGAGGGCGGCAGTCAGCACCGTCTGCAACAGTTTGGCCTCCAACCCTTTGAACAGACCAAGCGCGCCATACTTCCTGCGAAGAAAGAGTGCATGAAAATCATGAGTTGTCTTACTTTAGATATTAATATTCAAGTGTAGTAGCATTTACTAGCATTTAGTGGGGAGGTTGCAAACAAATGAATAATACTTCATAGTTCACCTGCTTTTTAATGTTGTAGAGTTTATGGGTAACAGGTAAAAACAGCGATGTTAACCCATTGGGAGATTCAGAAACGTTTAATTCAGGGAAACAGTTAAATTGCATTTTGGTTGGGCTATCAGTTAATGAGGGGTACTTTGTAATTCACCTTTTGTGTAAAAGATTAACAAACAATGGCGCTATAAAGGAGTGCCATTGCCAGACCGTATCCTTGGCAGGTAGACTGCTAGACACATGGACTAATTTAAGTGATCAAGTCTTTAGTTGACCGGGTTACATCTCTATAATTCAGAGCGTGATAATCGAATATCTTTCCAACAAAAACTTTTTCTTTTCAGTAAAAGCTAATTCTGTCGGAAACACTAATGTGTTAAGTAACGTCATTACAACAACGTTCAGAGAACATGCTCATAAAGTAATTTTTTGTATTATTGTTTTGACCCAGGCTACCAGTGCTGGACTGCCCCATGATTGAATTCCCCACATAAGATTATCTACAGCTGTTTGGGTAGTCGACTCATCAAATCTAAGTTTCTGAGTTAACGGTATGTTACAAGTACCCTCGGCACCATTGAAAATGAGGATCTTAATCCTCAATGTGTCTTCCGAGGCCTAAATAAATAATAAATAAATAAATAAATAAAAATAAATAAGTGGCAATGCCATTCAAGTTTAATGACATAACGTCACGTAAACAAACTTAAGCAACATTTTTTTATCAATAACAAACCCTAGAATAAGAATATTTGGTTAAAGAGTAACAATTCCTTACAACAAAACAAGGGAGTGAAATATATATTTTTATTACACAGGTCTTTTCAACGTTCCGTTCACTTGCATGGGCACTTCACAACTTCCGGCGGTCAATGATTTTTTGATAATTCATTGGCAACGGATGAATAATGACCGCTGTCAAGGTAAACAAAATGACTTTTTGCCTTTGGTATCACTCCGCAAGTAGTCCGGTAACTTGTCAATGTAATAAGCGGGATATGTATCAACTCAAGCGCTGTCGGTTGCTAAGCGACGACGTCAACATCTTGGGCGGACTATTTCTCTGCTGATCAACACTATGAATGCCGTTAACAAATAGATTGTAAATAAATTGTTTCGTTTTGGGAAGTAGCCGTGTAATAAGCGGGATATTGTATAGAACTTCGCCCGGTCATTATCGAAAAATAAGCCCCGACAGGGCGAAGCAAGACACCTCCGCTGCGCGTCGGTGTCCTGTTCGCCCTGTCGGGGCTTACTTTCTCGATAATGACCGGCGTTCTATACATTATCCCTTACATAACGAATATGTAAAAAGAAAGAAGAAAAAAAAATCATCCTGACACCAGACGAAGACTAGACCAAAACTGTATTTGTTGATGTTCACACACCACCCAATGTGTGAGGTGGAGAGAGCATAAGATACTTCACCTCACTCTGTTGACCAGTAGACGTTTGATGACCATCAAACTGCTCAGTATTTTTGACTTGTCGGTTGACTCTTGCAGTTGACCGAACTACAACAAAACACACAATGGATACAACAAAACAATGTTAAGCCCCAGATATGGATTCTGAATTATATTCAACATACAGGTACATACAACACATTGACACACACACACACACACACACACACACACACACACACACACACACACACACACACACACACACACACACACACACACACACACACACACACACACACACACACACACACACACACCCTGAGGATGGACTGGATGGTCTGTAGTGGGTATGTGGCAGTGGTGGCGACTGCTTTCGCGATGGCACCGATCAGGAAGACCTCAACAGACGTAAGCTTGTGAATAAAAAAAAAGGGAGGGAAAAAAAAACTGGTGAGAACTAACTAACTTCCTGACAGATTTGGTTGAGCGTTTAGCTGACCACATGACTCTGCGATTGGAGTATTAAGGTCACATGACCCGCATATGAGCAAGATTACAGAGGTATCCAACATAGCAGCAGTTCACTCATCCAGAAAGAAGGAAATGTTATTTCACTCCTTCCCCTTTCCATTTAATGTTTAGTAGAGACATAATTAAAATGAAAGAGTGGGTTACCATTTTAAACATTCAAACCCAATGAAATTGTTTTCTTTCCACTGTTAATTATTTTTCATTCCTCAACTTTAACAAAGTCATCAGCGTTGATTTTCTAGAGACAATTTAGATTAAATTATTTACTGACATAAAACATATGAAAGGGGGTCCTGTCGCACATTAGATCAATGATGCATAAGAGTCAAGAAGCTTAGTCAACAATATACATATGTAATCTGAAAGCACTTTATTCAGTTAACCTTGGATTTTCATGTCCAATAGTCGAGACACATCTAATTGTAAGGGTTTTGTTAACAATGTTTCATTCGCCCTAAAAACTCCAATGTGAACCTGAATCAAATTAACCCAATGAAAATTGCAACTAAGTATCGTCTCTCCCCCATGAATTGGGCGGAGTCTACCAACGGCTGGGAGCCAAAAAACCACAACTACTAAACCATCCCGCCTCACTAGTTCTTGGCTTTGAACCACTGTGACTCTGACCCGAAACCAAATTGTTGTCAAATTGGGTGTCTGATCCTCTCACCCACATGACCCCCTCCCCTTCACTACCAGCGCCTCCATCCAACACCCCCCCACTCTCCCATTACCTCCGTGTGGACGCCCCGGCTCAGCTGCCTCTTGAGGCCCTCATAGATCATGAACTGGATGGCAGGGTTGAGCACCAGCAGCAGGGAAGGGAAGGTGCCGTTCCATAGCGCGCCCACACCCTCCTTACTGGAGATCTGCACAAAGGCATCTGGAGAGGCGGAAGGGGGTTGAATTTGATATTTCGATAGGAAATCCGATCCATCCATTTTTTATCACAGTTATGTATTTTAATACATAACTGATGACTGATGGTTGGCCTAGGATTAGTAATTACTTGGCAAATAAAAAAAAACCACTTAAAACATAAGTACAGAGACTTGGATCATTAGCACAATGTTTCTCATATATAAGAATTGAATTGCCAATATAAATAACGTATGAGGCATTTTACGATTCGAAAGTGACGCAGGAGAATGCCAATTTTCCGATTGTTTTCATACTTTATATAGGAGCCCCAGAGAAACAGTTGGTTTGTGTGTGGAAGGGTTTGTTTGCATATGGAAATTACTATTAGCTTAGAATTAGGTATTGTAATAGTGTCTCAACGTATTCAGGTGACCAATCATGAAAGAGAGATACAATTGGACATACTATTTTTAGTATGTCCCATTGTATCTCTCTTTCATGAAGGAATGTTGGTGAACTTAAACATTTACCCAGAATGCCAGAATAGCTGGTGGGCCGGATGTCTTCGTTGCGGAAATTGGCGCCCTGAAGCTTCAACCTGGTGTTGACCACCCACAAGGGAGTGGTGACCAGCACGTTGATGATCCCTGGAGAGAGAGAGAGAAACACATTCACTACACTACAGTGGCAGCTCAGCTCAACACAAACCACAAGACTGGCTCATGCAAATTATACTGATAAACAATTGCTATGATAACTGCCCCTGTGGCAATGCTGATAGAACTACTGTCTTCTATGAATTACTTCTTAAATATTACAGTGTCACTACTTTTAACTATTTAGTCAGTTAGCAGACATTTTTATCCAAAGGAATTCACAATGAGTTTTTTGAAATAAGTAGGGGGTTATGAAGCCTGTTCAAGGATGCCTACAGGTAGATGGGGATATTTGGGGTTGAACCCAGAACTTTCTGGCAGGGAGACAAACACCCTAACCAATACTATCCAGCCCCAACACAAACTGTGCCAGCAAGGACATGACAACCTCTCTCTATGCATCCCATGGCCCATCAAATTTTTATGCTTATCCACCATTAGTTCAATATGTTTAAATCTAACCCCATTTCGAAATGGAATTCCCTTTACAATCGCACTTATCTGTTTGAAATGTATAGCAAATACATAACGTAGCTTTACCTGCAGCGATGCCAAAGATCAGATCAGTTCCCGGGGCCGACTTCTGTCCCCTAAGCCAGCTGGCCTTCAGTCCGTGAAAGCAGTAGAAGTAGACAAAGTTGGAGCAGCACAGGCTGCAGATAACAGGGAACCAGCCTCTGTATGGTGCCAATCTAGGAAAGCAGGCAGAGAGCAGGCACCCTTTAAGGATGTGATCAGTGATGGGGACGTTTTCTATTGAAAGGAATAATAAGTAGTGATTGAGGGTAGTGTTGCGAAAATAAACACACGTCCTCATGTTTACTTACAGGCCCTCCTCTTTTACAATCTCGGAAAGAATGGCAGGAGTTGACCTCGCCTTCCTGTTTTCGTCCACTAACGGAGGTTAAAAGTTGGAATATTATACGACAATGAAATCTACTCCTGCTATTAACCTATGAAAATCCTGTTAATAATTAGTGAGTCACCATTAGTTTACCTTGGAGCCTTAATCTCGCCGTGTCAAGCGGGAAGAATACGGTCATAGCAGTCACACTCCCCTGAAATATGATGTCAAATACATGAAATAACACAATAACGTCAACACCCTGGCTTGAAGAATTAACACATTGAAAACATCTTGGCATATACGCCTGCTTAAAGTCATTACTTTAACGACAATAAACAATAATGTCATCTCTTGTACTGTATTCTAACTTACGACTGCTCCTGATACAGCATGGACTAAACTTTCATACGAGAAAACCTCAGTGAATCTGAAATCTCCGGTAGTCATTCTACGGTATCTTTGGTTGAGTGTCAATTTGAGGAAAATACAATTGATCCGCCGTTTCTAAAAACACATGTCACCAAACAAGTAAGTTTGACAGTGGTGTTTTGTAAAGTCCTTCCTGTTAAACGTAACAGCCAATCAGAAGTGGTTTCATCGAGTCGCGCAATGTGATTGGTCTACAATAAGTCAATATTTTTGACGCAAGTCGCAACGCAATTAACCATATGGTTTGTTGTTCTTATCTATATTTCAAGACTGTAGATGTTATGTTTCTAGCTGTAACATCAAATTGGCTTGAAATTGTTTGTACATTCGTCCTGTTTGTGTATTGTGCAGGTAACTCACGCAAGACCATTTACGATCGACAATACCTCGACCAATACTATAGCAATAATATATTGTAAATATTAATTTGCCATTTATTTTCCTTTATTTTTAGACCAGGTTAAGAGATAGTTTAATCAAATCCAAGGACATTTATTCAGATACAATTGATTACCCTGAATACACATACTGGTAGGTAAATAGTTGTGATCTTTTTGGCTAGCAATAGCACATCGAATATTTGTGTCAAAAGCACAATTCCTATTATAATTTTATTAGAAGAGATTGAAGACGTTACTTCATGCCAAGCATTTCAAACCAGCCAAATACATTAGAGTTGGTTAGATGGAGCTTATATAATGGAAGATCTCACAAATATAGCAATTGTCCTGCATTAAACATCAACCGATTCCCGTCTAAGCAAAAACATTTATTACTTCCATTACTTACATTCTGTTATATAAATAACTTTAGCCAAAATAGAGATATTTCAAATACTAATTTTCATGCCAAAATGACTCAAATGAAAATATATAAATAACATATGTATTCAGATATTGAACATCAAAGTTAAAGCATATATCTCATACATACATACATACAGATGCTTAGTAAGATACCCAATGCAAAGTTTCCATCAATAAGATCAATAATACAAAAAACAGGTAATATAATTCACTTCTCAGTAACACTCATTCACCGCCCCATTCACTCAGCCAGTCCTGACACAGCCTCTGTTGTTCCTCACTCTCTGCCTTCTTCTTCTTCCTCTTCCCCTTTCTCCTCTCCTCCTCTGCCTCCTTCCATTTCTTCTCCTTCTCAAGCTGCTCCTCCTTCGCAGCGACGCTGTCCAGCAGGGATTCCACAGCGTCCTCTGCTGTCCGGAGGGTGCGTTGTGGGAGCCACTTAGGGTCGACGTAGGGCAGGAAGGGGTCTCCTGCGGTCACTTGCAGGAGGTGGGGCTCCAGCGGAAGGCGGAGGAGGTGTGCGTGCAACATCATACGGTAGGGGGCATCGTCCACCCCCAAGCTGTAGGTGAAGTCCCCCACGATGGGATGGCCTACCGCGCTGCAGTGGACCCTCAGCTGATGGGTCCGGCCTGAACGGACAAGGAGGGAGTAGAGGTAGAAATAACTTAATAGAACCACGCCAACTGCCATGTCAAGTGTTTGAGTTGAATCCCTCAGAGTATAATCTCTCTGAGCAACATCTCATGTTTTCCTTAGTAGAAGTAGTAGTAGTAGCACCAGCCTTTCCTACTCTGAGAAACGTTAACCTTAACCCTACTATTGATCCCCACTAGCGTCTCACATCAGCCCAAACTCACATGGCTAGGGTACGTCTGTGCATCGGTAAATGTTATAAACAATATTTACAATATTGTAATTTTTTTTGGTAATTTTTTTTCTGTCTTTATTGCCATGCCCACAAATGGCCAAAAGCCATTGATTTGTTTTATTCCGTATATAAGCTTGTAATATGTTAACAGATTTAGATGTGTGTCAGTATGTACCGGTGAGAGGCTCGAGAAGCACTTTGGTGGCGGGTTCTCCGTCGTAGGTCCCGTACTCCAACACACTGAGCTCCGTCTGGCACGCCTTGGGGTTCTCACAACCTAGGACGCACAGGCTCGAACTAGTGATTAATTTAGCAGGGGCTTATAAAAAGGGTTACTAACTAGGTGAATACAGATTCTAGTCATAAATTAGCTATTAGGGGCAAAGGGAGCTTGATCACGGATGTCTACAAGTAGGATGGGCATAGGGTATTGACATGAGCACCATTTGAGACTGGGAGTCCATTATTCTCCCAATCATCCAAACACATGTATTCACATGTGTTTGTGTTAAAAACAAACACAGATCAGGAAGTGAGGGTGTTAACAGCTTACCATCACTTCCTTCGATGCACATCATGTGCGCCTTGCCCTCTGTGGATGTCTTGCCGATGGAGAATTCAATGGTCCTGTTCTCCTCCTCCACCCAGCCACGCAGCTGGAAGACACACATACACAAACAGTTCCTCAATTATCCCTAAGATAGATGTATAGACTACTGGAAATGAAGATAACGATCAATTTGTAGCTGTTTAGTGTGTTTCTCTGTGTATCTATGTACTTTCTGTGTGCACAGTATTTTCCTTGTTACGTGCATTTTTGTACATGTGTGCTTGTACAGGGTGTGTATTATTTTATTTGTGTGTGTGTGTGTGTGTGTGTGTGTGTGTGTGTGTGTGTGTGTGTGTGTGTGTGTGTGTGTGTGTGTGTGGTGTGGGTGTGGGTGTCCTCCCACCAGCGCAATGTAGGCCTTGGTGGCGGTGCGGTCTTTGAAGCAGCGGTAGGCCCGTCCAGCTGCTGCCTTGCTCAGCGCCACACACAGTGCCCCACTGGTGGAGAAGTCCAACTGGTGGCAGAACCTGAGACCCCTCCCCCCACACACAGACACACGAGGGAGGTTAGGATCCAAAGGGATCAGGCCTCTATCTGACAATGTGATAGAGGCTGATATCAAGATGTTACGTTATAATACTCCATCACTTCTTTCCTGAAAACCAAAGAGGCTTACCAAACTGGCTGACATTGTTGAGACCTCTCGTACTTTCTAGCATACTAAATAAATGAAAACAGATAACGATACACCCAGTCCAAATCTATCTAAACAAATACTGATTTCACTCGTCTATTGCTATTCAAGTAAACTGTGAACTTATCGGTCGCACAATCCCCAAGATGAAAGTATCTTATGTCTGCGTTTTTTCACATTTTTCTACTCCCCACCTGAATCCGTAGTATGTATCAGGGTCAGCCAGCAGGGGGAAGCGGTGTCTGAGCTGTGCCTGCACTGTGTTCTTCTCGTACCACATCTTGCTGTCAATGCGGAGGTCCCAGTGCTTGTCCACCACGATGAAGTCATCGCTCTGGTGTAGCACACGCAGGTTCTCCAGGCTAGCAGCCTCTGTGGCTGCTGTCATCTTCACCCCCGGTATATTTATCCCCCAGAGGGTTTCCCCTGGGAGAGAGAGGAGGGCTGGTTGTTAAATCGACATCTTCACCTAAATATGATGTGCTCAATTAATCCCAGAGGGGAGATTCAGGTGTCACAGTGGAAAGTACAGAATAATAACAATGAGGAGATCAAACCATTAAATTAAGAACACTACTACAAATAATATATCTATACATAGAAGTAGAAATATAGAAGCAATAATAAGGTAAACACATAATGTAAACACCTGTATGCATCTTTGATGGGTAAGAGAGAAAGAAACATGCATGTTGACAAAACAATTCCTTTCATTTGTGATCTTGTGTCGGCCGATTCTGGAATTACAATTTACTATACTATCCTAGTTAAAAGTGGAGGGCCCAATAAGATTAACTGAAATATATGTTTAGGCCTAACTTATGGTCGAGCATCTTCCATACAAAAACGCCTAAACAACATGTAGTACAGGTCTACAGAGGAATAGGAGTAATAAGGAAGCAAGAAGTGCCATAACTTTTGATAAAGATATTTTTAAGATTCATTGCACCACATGTTATGAAACCTATTGTTATTATTATTACAAAACCGTGTTAATGTTAAAATATGGACTAAAGAAGGAAGTTAAATCTCAACGAAATGTAGGTAAGAGACCATTCACATAAACAACACAAATAGCTACCTGAAGAAGCAAGCAAATTTGCTGCTCAACTATGATCGCATCATTGAAATAACCCTTCACAGACAGAATCCATGAAGTTATGTATCAACTGTGGTCATCAGTTTCTTCTGCTGTGCACTGGCTGGATCGGTTGTGCGTGCATGTTTACCCGGAAGTCGCAATGGAAGGCACTTCCGCTAAACCCAGGAGAAACCAGAAACCAGCCCCCTGCCCCCCAATGATAAATTATTATATAATAAATATAATATTTTACAATTTACTATATTAGATATCATATATTTGATATGATATAATGGTATAATGTATTTTATTATAACATAATAATTATATTTTATATGATATTATTTAAACCCATCTTGTCGTGATACAATCACGAGAAAACCAAGTTACTTTTCTCGGGACGATAAACCATTTTGCTGTAGACTATTTATGCCAGATTAATCATTATTATACGGCCACTGCTTTTTATCAACCTGTGAAAACTGCAGTTAAGGGAGAGAAGCTGTTTGCGAACGGGGGCGCATTTGACCATAGCAGATGGTCAACAGATGAAAAGAGAAGCGCGTTTATCGATAAACAAATTCACGTTTAGAAATTGCACACGAAACTGACAATTCATTGTCAGTTAGAGACAATTGTAAAATAAATGATTGTCGATTTCGGAGGTAATAATCGAGGTTGCAGGTGAAATTGTATAGGCCAACAACAAGTCCGTTATCCAGGAGATAATTTATTGAATTCGTTATCACGACCATATCACTTTAGCACTTTGAGATCATTGAATTGATATAAAGTGCGTTATAAATACAATGTATTATTATTATTATTATTATTATTATTATTATTATTATTATTATTATTATTATTATTATTATTATTATTATTATTATTATAACGAGTGCATGTAATTATCTCAAAACATAACAAATACACAACAAATACAAATTATACAAATTATTTATAAAATAAACATTAGTATTAAATAAAGATTTGTATTTTACAGCATATATATATAAAGTATATATGTGTGTATATACAGTATATATACTACACAGTATATAGTATAAATATAGTATATAGTGCATATAGTATGTGTATAGGTATGTTTCTGATCTCTCTGTGACTGATCCTTCCTTGTCTGACCACTTTTGTGTTTTCTTTAATATATTTTTTATTCCCGACATACAGACAAAATCAAATACTGTCAAAAAACGGTATATCAATGAAGAATCTTATGTACTTTTTAGAAAGGCAATCTCCTTACTACCACCTCTCAACCCATGTTCTGCTGATGATCTTGTAGAAAACTTTAATTTGAAAATTTTGAAAGTCATGGATGTCATTGCACCCTATAAGGTTAAAACGATTTCTGGAAAGCAAAAGGCACCCTGGAGAAAAGCTGCTTCTGTAACAGCACAGAAAAAAGAATGCAGGAAGGTTGAACGCATCTGGCGTAAAACAAAACTTCATATTCACCATGATATCTACAAAGAGAGCCTCCGTGCCCACAATTCAGATTTAAAAAGTGCTAGAGAAACATTTTTCTCCAATATCATTAAATCCAATAATAATAATGCAAAAACCCTATTTGCAACTGTTGACAGACTGACCAACCCCCCAACACAAATTCCACCTGATCTCCATTCCACGCAGAAATGCAATGAGTTTGCAGCTTTTTATACTGATAAAATTGAAGGCATCAGACGCGCCATCAATATCTCCACTTCAAACAAAAATGTTGGACTACCACCCTGTTCAGGCAAAAGTAACGTGGCAGGGATGGCATGCTTTAATGTTATTGACTCTAAAACTCTTGTGGAAACTGTTACACAACTAAAGCCATCCACCTGTTGCCTTGATTCTTTACCTACCAACCTCTTTAAGAATGTTTTGACTGCCTAGCAATAGACATATTGCAGATAGTTAACAACTCTCTCCAGTTAGGCAACTTCCCAAAAGCCCTGAAAACTGCAGTTATTAAACCCCTTTTAAAAAAGCGGAGCCTAGATACCTCTATTATTAACAACTACAGACCAATATCAAATCTGCCCTTCATAAGTAAAATCATTGAGAAAGTTGTCCTCCAGCAACTTAATCACTTCCTGGCATCAACTGGTTGTTATGACACCTTCCAATCAGGATTTCGACCCCTGCACAGCACTGAGACCGCCCTCATTAAAGTTGTAAACGACATCCGTCTTAACACAGACTCTGGCAAAACCTCAATACTAATGCTACTAGACCTCAGTGCTGCATTCGACACTGTAGACCATACAATACTTTTGGACAGGTTAGAAAACTGGGTGGGGCTTTCAGGCACAGTCTTAAATTGGTTCAGATCCTACCTACAAAATAGGAACTACTTTGTTTCCATCGGCGACTTTGTATCAGAATCAACCAACGTGATGTGTGGAGTCCCACAAGGTTCGATCTTAGGACCCTCTTTATTCAACATCTAGGGTTCACTGGGCAATCATGCATAATAACAATATTGACCATCATTGCTATGCTGATGACACGCAAATCTATGTATCGCTATCACCAAATGACTATCGGCCCATAGATCTGCTGTGCCAGTGCATTGAGCAAGTGAAAGACTGGATGTGCCGAAATTTCCTTCAGCTAAATGAGGATAAAACAGAGATAATTGTATTTGGTGCTAAAACGGAAAGGCCTAAAGTAACCCAACACCTTCACTCTCTGTCCCTGAAAACCTCAATCAAAGCCAGAAATCTAGGGGTTATCATGGATTCTGATTTACATTTCGAAAGTCACATCAAATCAGTTACAAAATCTGCATATTATCACATTAAAAATGTAGCAAGACTTAGAGGGCTCTTGTCCACCGAAGACTTACAAAAACTTGTACATGCCTTTATCACTAGTAAGCTTGATTACTGCAATGGTCTCCTTACAGGTCTCCCAAAACAAACTCTAAGGAAGCTTCAGCTTGTACAGAATGCTGCTGCTAGAGTTTTAACAAAGACCAAAAAATTTGAACATATTACACCAATTCTTAAATCGTTACATTGGCTTCCTGTAGGTCAGAGAATTGATTTTAAAATCATGTTGCTAACCTATAAATCCCTACATGGTTTAGGCCCAAAATATTTAACTGATATGCTTCCACTACATAAGCCTTCTAGAACACTAAGATCTTCTGAGACCAATCTGTTAATTATCCCCAGAGTAAACACAAACTCCCTGAGGATTTAAGACTTGCCCCAACTCTGAGCACCTTTAAAACAAGATTGAAGACTTTTATGTTTGCTTTAGCTTTCTGCTAAATCTTAAATACTTTACCTTTATTTTACTAAAATGCCTTTTTAACTTTCCCTTTATTTTCTATTTTTACCAGGAAAAATACATGATCTGATACCAGAGAGAAAGGTTGTATAAGGGTTAGAGTCCTGAGTTTGTTTGTATAAGGGTTAGAGTCCTGAGTTTGTATTTGTATAAGGGTTAGAGTCCTGAGTTTGTATTTGTGTAAGGGTTAGAGTCCTGAGTTTGTAAGGGTTAGAGTCCTGAGTTTGTATAAGGGTTAGAGTCCTGAGTTTTGTTGAATAAGGCCTTTGGTCTGGGCTAGAGTCCTAGAAGCTGGGTTAGAGTCCTAGAATATTGTATAAGGGTTAGAGTCCTGAGTTTGTATTTGCATAAGGGTTAGAGTCCTGAGTTTGTTTGTATAAGGGTTAGAGTCCTGAGTTTGTTTGTATAAGGGTTAGAGTCCTGAGTTTGTGTATAAGGGTTAGAGTCCTGAGTTTTGTTGAATAAGGCCTTTGGTCTGGGCTAGAGTCCTAGAAGCTGGGTTAGAGTCCTAGAATATTGTCCTTTAGGTCGGGTTGCAGTCCCGACTTGGGTTCCAGAGAGACTGTTGATCTGATCTTAAATACATTGCACTTTCAATTTTACTTACTAAAAAGTCTTTTTAACTTTCAATTTAATTTTCTCTTTAATACATTGCACTTTCTTAAATACATTGCACTTTCAATTTTACTTACTAAAAAGCCTTTTTAACTTTCAATTTATTTTTCTATTTTTACCAGAAAGATACATGATCTGATACCAGAGAGAAAGGATAAGGGTTACTAGAATCCGGGTTGGAGTCCCAGAGAAAGTACCAAGTTCCTTTTAGGTTGGGTTGGAGTCCCGAGGCGGATACCAGAGAGACTGTTGATCTGATCTTAAATACATTGCACTTTCTATTTTACTCATTTCTTTGCATATGTTTTCTTTTACTCATCTATTATTTTA
>NC_079413.1:9753120-9780620 GCF_026213295.1 Gadus chalcogrammus
TATATTGGTTGCCATTGTGCTGCTTACTGCAGCCGATTGCAAGCTCCTGATAATACGATTAGCAATATTTGGATATTATATTGCTTATTAGGGCGTTTCCTCATGACTTAATGAAGAAATCCTAAGGAGAGCCATTTTAGGATTGAAAGTTATCTGTTACACACATCTATAAAATATATTTAAGTCTCAAGGCAGATTACACACTACATGCAATGAGCGAAGATACTGTAATATACCTTCCTTGTTCATCAGGTGTTTGGCA
Source organism: Gadus chalcogrammus (assembly GCF_026213295.1). NCBI lineage: Eukaryota > Metazoa > Chordata > Actinopteri > Gadiformes > Gadidae > Gadus > Gadus chalcogrammus. The sequence continues at coordinate 9,753,383 of NC_079413.1, forward strand.
AAGTAAGCACACCTGAGGATCGCTTTTTGATCATACCATCCTGCAAGTGTTTGCCATTGGGCTATGATGCTGGTTGTCGCAACATGGGAAGGTTTCTGTAATAGCCAATAGCGCCCTGAAATCAAGAGTCAAGTGTATCATTTCAGGAGCGAACGTCAGGCTTGATCCACTTGCAGTTGGTTCGTGAAATGTACTACTGACATGACCAGGCCCAATCGTGTCCAATGCAGTCGAATGACAGATCGGCGAAAGGGTTTATGGGAAATATAGTCACAACTGCTCCTAACAATGCGGTGAATAGTAAAGCCGAACTACATATCCCAAAATACAACATTTGTTATCGTAGTCCGTGAGGGAGGAAGAGGAGAGAATCACGTCTGCAGACTTCAGGCTACGCTGTTGGAAAAATGGTAAGAGCGTAAACCATAACCAATTCTTTAAAAAAATGAACGACGCAGTTTTCATGACATCTGTATTAGTGTACGAACTATAAGGCGAACTTAGTGTATCAGTGACGCACACCGAGTGGATTGCTAACGGGAACATATGTTAACAAATGAAGATAGTGGCTAGGGACTAAGCTAGCAAACAAGCCACTTTAGCTAATTAAATATTGCATCAGTAAAAATAGAAAATAATGAATAGATTGTCATTTGTATCGCCCTATTGTCTTTTCACCACCGTCATAGTGTTGTCCAGCGGTTGTCATATGATTGTTAAGTTGGAGATTAACTTTGGTTGCGTTGTGGTACTGGTATGCTGGTCCCTACACCCTCCGCCCCCATCCCCATCTCCTCTGGACCTCTGGGGTTGTGAAAAGGGACAGTGCAAGTGAGATTAGGTCCTCCTGGCTAGTTTTATTGGCCTAGTCAGATGACAACCCGCATGCCTCTCTGTTTACATCACCACAAATGTCACCATGGTTAATGTTGCGAGATATAAAACGCCCACTATCCTTTCCCCCTGATTATCTCATCTAATCATCGAGACTCTGTACAAGGAAATATACTTTGAACTTGATCTAGTTGTACACTTGTGAGAAGAGCATATTCGGTGCTGTCAAACTATACTGCAAAGTTTTAGATTTAGATTCTCTCGTTTGGAAGCTGTATACTTTACATTATTGAAAAGCCTATACTGTACTTCTCTGCTGTGGCGTGATTTGACTGGGCACTAAATCAGTTACAGTATCCATCCTATTCCATAACAAAACCCAGGTTTGTAGTTTCATTAATCCAAAATGTCATTTTATAAGCAATTAGGCCTACCATGCTCTTGTAAACTGAAAGATAATTGGTTTGGTTCGAATTTGCTACAGCCACAAGGCAACAAAAATGTTTCACATCCTTTTATAAAGTTCAAAGTGAAGTTCCAAGTCATAAAGTTAGTTCTACTGTGCCATTATATTAGAGCGTGGCTTGGCTCTAATCTAGCTGGCATAGCCCATATATCTTTTCCCCTTCCTCTATTTTCCTGTCAGAAAGAGTGCGCTGCCTGCTATTAAACAAGAGTGGCCGATTCATCCAAAATTAAAGCATATTTACCAACTGAAAAATGGTACCTATAACTGTGGAATTGCCTGGAACCTGGATCGTCTTTATTTTTTTGTATTTTACCCAGACTGTTACTGCCACATATCAGACTCTTCATTTGCTTGCACTAAAAGCCCATCTTGTTTTTGTCGTGTTGGAATTAGTTTCCAATTCTGCTGTTAGTGTGTTGGCCACTGTCATGGCCCCTCTCTCTAACCCTGACATCTTTTTCCCCTGACATCTCATTCCTTTCCTATCCCCGTTTCTGCTTCTTGCTCACACTATCTTGGTCTGTCTCTATCTCCCTCTCCCTCTGTCTTTCCCCCCCCCCCCCCCCCCCCCCCCCCCCCCCATTTTTACAGCTCCTCTTCTACCAACCCCAGTGTCCAGACCTATATGTGTCGGCCTGCTGCTAACGTGCGAGCGTCTTCCTGTATTGAGGTGAATGAGCAGTACCGCTAGAAAGCTTACTCGCTTCATCGATCACCAGATACCCAGGAAGGAACACCACAGTCCCCTACACCACTCCCCCGGTGCAACGGTGAGATCTTGACATGAATCACTGCAAAGTTGCTTTGTTGATGACATTTGTTTATGTAGTACAGTGAGTATTGAAGAAGAGACAGAACTTATTTAGTTCTATTCCCAGCCTCATACATTTTCATTGGCTCTGGATTGCCTATGGTTGTCTGGTCAAAAGGAAAGGACACTTTTTGCTGATCATTTTGGGTCTAAGGTGGGGATGCACAGATTCCCCTTTTTCTTAGACAAAGTAAAAATACTTATATTTGGGTACTCACTGATACCGAGAACCAATATGAGTACTTAATTATACCGTTACAATTTAGAGAGCCAGTGATCCCAATGTTTCAGCAGGAAGTCGAACACTAAGATATAAAAAAAATAGTTTCTGACTGGTGTTTTATCGCCATGGTTACGGTCCACGGCAACTTAGTGCTACTTTTTAGTAGTACATGAGCACGGTATCAAGTCAGAGTACTGGTAACGGTATCCGTGCATCCCTAGTCAAAGTGACTATTGCAGCCAACACATTTTGAAACGGGTCCAGCATTGTGTTAGAAGGCAGCAGCCGTTATCCCTGAAAACAGGTTGCAATGTATCCTTTGGGGCAATTAGCTCCCTGTAAATGTACATCATCTGGTGTGCTTGTTTTTGCCACTGACAGGCTCAGATTATATTCTAATATTCTGGAAAGTATCCCTACAGAGAACACAGCTTGTTGCCTTACCTTTATCTTGCCCACGGTCGGTTGTAATTCTGTTCAACCAAGTCTCGCTCATTGAGAATTCAGGGTTGTGTTTATGTTGGCTTTGGTGTCAGAAGTTCCTTTTGATAATCAGGTCATATTTCAGTTTCCTACTTTCATGTTTGTTTAATTATGAGTGGCTGCAGTAAACTGACCTTCAGCCCTGTCTGTTCTCTCCATCAGACCTCAAGTGTTTCACCACCCTTTCACGGTCTTATCACACGGTTCATCCAACGGTCTTCCCTTCCCTTCCAGCCCTCTGTCCTCCGGCAAATCAGAGCAGGATGGAGGCCTCTTTTGGCCCCACCTTCTCAACTGTGGCCGCAGGTGCTAAAGGTAGCACACACAGGAGAACCCCCTCCTCCTCTAGTACCCTGACCTACTCCCCCCGCGACGACGACGACATGGTACACACACACACACACACACACACACACACACACACACACACACACACACACACACACACCTGTAATACAACTTTAGATCCAATCATAATTATGCCTCTGCACTGCCTCATCTCCGCCAGCCTCCCATCGGGACGCCCCGCAGGTCAGACTCGGCCATCTCCATCCGTTCTCTGCACTCTGAGTCCAACATGTCCCTGCGGTCCACCTTTTCCCTGCATGAAGAGGAGGAGGACACGGTACCGTATTAGTAATAGTAGTGATCATTATAACGTCATCATGTATAACATTAGTGTTGTTCCTTGTTGTTGGCACGCGCACGTCAACGCGACGATGGCGCTGAGGAGCACACAGCACATCAATAGATTGTACACATGAGTGAAGAACTGGGGTACACCATGTTGTCTGTGCGTGTTTGTGCGCAGGAGCCCCAGGTGTTTGCGGAGCAGCCGTCGGTGAAGCTGTGCTGCCAGCTCTGTTGTAACGTCTTCAAAGACCCAGTCATCACCACGTGTGGGGTGAGTCATCTCCTCCCCTCTCTCGTCACGTCCTCCTCCTCCTCTCTTGTCACCTCCTCCCCCCTCTCATCTCCTCCTCCCCTCTCTCTACTCCTTTTTTCCCCTCACCCATTTCCTTCACATCTCACTCCTCCCCTGTCACAGTGCCTTTTCTCCTCTTCCCTCCCTTCCCTGACCGGCTCTGCCTTTTCTCTCGTCTCTTCCCCACCCTTGTCTGATTCACTGTTGCCTATCTCTACTAGCCTCCTCTCTCTGTTCTTTGTTATATTGAGTTGCCCATGACTGCTTCCTGGGGCTTTGTCTTCTGCTGGCTGTAGGGTTAAACTGTCTTTCTATTTCTTCATTATTTTCTTCTAAAGATCTAGGCCAAAGACGTGTTTGTTTTTGGGTCAACAACATATGTTTCCATTGCTGTGGTCCTTTTTCGGAGAGGTCAATGTGTCCCTTTCTACTCCACAGCACACTTTCTGCAGAAGATGCGCCTTGAGTTCAGGTGAGGGTCTGTCCAGGGGGTGGAACTAACGGTTAAACAAGTTTCTCTGAGGGGAAAACACACAGCACGCAAATACATCAGGAATCATTCCTCACCCTCTAGTGACCACCGTCTCATACACTGTAGTGATTAGCTAGCACCATATTATTGAGCTCCTCGTCAAATATGAGCACGGGTTTCAAGTCCAACAGTGGAAATAAATAGCAGTTTACCGCATCCCTACAAAATACAATGCACGAAAAATACACAAGACAACAGCGTTATACAGATGATTAATGATGTTGTCGGGCACCGTCCGGGAGACGACATCCATGCCCTACTAGACTCAAACTCTGTTCACTGCTTGTAATGAAGTAATAATGCAATGCATGAGTCCAACCTAAGCATACACAAAAGCTCAGACGAACCCTGGGAAATGTGCCTTCCACTCCAGATAAATGTCCGGTGGACACGGCCAAGCTGACCGTGGTGGTCAACAACATCGCTGTGGCCGAGCAGATCGGCGAGCTCTTTATCCACTGCAAGTACGGCTGCCGAGCCACGCCGGCCAGCGCCACCGCTGGGGGAGGGGCTGGGGGAGGGGCTGCGGCGGTGGCGGGCTCTGGGGTCGCAGCGCCCGGGGCCGCCACCGTGGCCGTCCCCACCATCACCACCGTGGCGGGAAAACCGGGCGCGTATGAGGTGGACCCCCTCGGCTGCCCCTTCACCATCAAGCTCACCGTACGCATGTAAGGACCTTGGGGCAGGGTAGAGCAGAGATGCTTCAGAAGGGTAGAGTAGAGTAGAGTAGGGTGTACTTGAGTTGTGTAGAGTAGCGTAGGTGGTAGTAGAGTATTGTCGGGTAAGGAAGAGTAACCTCTTCATCAACTTTCGTAGGGCTTGCAAACTTGAGTTGCAGCGTGCGCCCAAAACGAATGCAGGGAACGTCATCTACGCAAGGGCTCGGTATCGCCAGTGATTTCCCAGAATGATTGGATTCCGATACACGTCAACGTTTCCTTCCGCCAATTCATTCTCAACCATGGCTGAGATAACCACCATTGTGAGTCTTTCATTGTTGTGGAAGTACCAGAGACATTGGAGAACCCAACGCCGTCGTTTATGGGTTCTTAATATCATCCGGAGGCGCATACAGCTTTTGGCCGTGATATTATTTATTATACTATTGTATAGATATTAGATAGATATATTGAGCTTCAGGAGTTTGCAATCTGCAAAAATAAATTTCTCCTCCGTTTTGCGATTTAATCTGGACTTCAGGGAGTGGACGCTGATAGACTGTCATTCATCCATTCACGCTGCCTGCTTGGCTGTCGATAGACACACGTTCTATGTGGCCACTTCACGCATCGACGGGAAAGGCATCGTAAAAAGATTGATCGCAGGATTTTCTTTATCGGAACATTGTGCTTCTGGAAGATCGATTTTAATCAGAAAAATCGATTATTTGAACCCAGCCCTCATCTACGCAGAACACTCTTTCAGTAGGTGTGCATTACAGAAATGCGGAAAAACTTTTAGTGAAACCGGTATGTATGAGGCGCTACCCATACCGGCTCATTAATGACATCTAATCAGAAACGCATAATATAGGAGAAGCGCTCCGACAATTATTTTTCAGGGCTTGATGAAGAATGTTTACATGGGAACAATGGGTTGTACGACTACAGTAATAAAGTTGTGTTCAAACAAACATGCCGATAACATTCTGCTCACTCCTGCAGGGAGCACGAGGTGAGCTGTGACTACCGGCCGGTGCGTTGCCCTAACAACCCATCTTGCCCCCCGCTGCTCACCAAACACCTGGAAGCCCACCTCAAGGAGTGTGAACACATCAAGTGTCCTCACTCCAAATATGGGTACACACACACACACACACACTCACACTCACACTCACACACACACACAGTGCCCACTAGTTGTTTTACATTGATGAGAATCCCTTTAAGTGTAACTATTACACGACACCAAAACAATATGGCAAACGATTACAGTATTTTCGATAATAAAAGTACGGCTTGTTTCCCGTTTTTTTACAAAACAAAACTGTCACTGCGGCTTATAGGTCCATTTCGCAAACACAAAGATAAAAATTCTTCTCCGTTTTCAGTGATTTGCATTTGGTGATTAAACATGGAGTTCCTAATGCCGTCACGATGTAAAGCCCATATGCTCATTGACATTAGAGGTTTGCGGGTAAAAGATAACCTTGTAAAGAAATAAACATTGGCTTCACTTCATTACAGACTAAAAAACAAGACTGTCTATTGCTGTTTTCCTCAATGTGCTCTTCATGAACATCTCCTCCCCGCTCCAGCTGCACGTTCATCGGGAACCAGGACACCTACGAGACTCACCTGGAGGTGTGCAAGTTTGAGGGCCTCAAGGAGTTCCTGCAGCAAACCGATGACAGGTGTTACCTCCCTTCTTAACAGCCTACACACGGACAAACACGCATACGTGCTGGGCCTTTGCATGAATACATCCAAAATCGGCAAAGGTTTTATTTTATTATGCCGAATGTAGCAAGGGGTAAAATAAATAAGGCTCTTATAAAAATCTCTGATATGACTAATAGATTAGATTTTGTATTCACTTATTGCCAAGATATGATTTAATTGTGCTCTTCATGGCAGCGGCAAAAAATATTCTGGGATAATACCAGGAATTTTCTTTAATTCCAGTTCTGGTTCACCCTATGACCTTTGTGACCTTTGGCCTCCTGGTTAGGTTCCATGAGATGCAGCTAACGCTCTCCCAGAAGGACCAGGACATCGCCTTCCTGCGCTCCATGCTGGGCAAACTCTCTGAGAAACTGGACCAGCTGGAGAAGAACCTGGAGCTCAAGTTTGGTGAGCTAGACCGACCTGTTCCTAACATCCGACACCAACGCGCCACACACACACACATGCACACATGCACACATGCAAACACACACATGCATGCACACAGACACAACCATACATATAAAGTCACACACCGTACTTACTTATCCATAGATCTTATCGCAGCCCTAAGGTTAAAGGTTAGCCCATGTGTTGTTAGGGCTGGCTGTTTGATCGAATTTCGATCTCGATTTCGATTTTAGCATCAGACGATCACAAAACTAATATAATCGAGTTTTCGATTTATTAATTTTTTTAGTAAATGTTTTTTAGAAAGTGCTGGAGACATTTCGGTACATTATTTTCTTTTTGACCATTTTGTGTATTTTTTTAAGACGAAGTTTCAAGTTCTCAGTTACAAAGCGTATTTGGGAGAGATTTTTGAAACTCAAAAATAATCGTTTGAATAATCGTGATTTCAAACTTGACCAAAATAATCGTGATGATGATTTCTTCATAATCGAGCAGCCCTATGTGGCGTGTTTGTGTGTGTGCGCGCTGTACGTTGTAATGTACTTATATTGTGTTTTGTAGACGTGCTAGATGAGAACCAGAGTAAGCTGAGCGAGGACTTGATGGAGTTCCGTAGAGATGCCTCCATGCTTAACGTAAGTCAAACGGAAGGAGATATGTCTTGCTGCTTCTCTTATCCAACCCTTGTCCTCCCTCTCTTTTAAGTTTTTTTCATTTACATTCCTTAAAACTACATTTAGGAGGGTTAGCTTCTTTCATTAAACTTTGAGGAAAATGGACGTTTTCCAGTAGCCTACTAATTCACAAGACAGAGAAGAGTTAGAACTCAGAATAGATGGCTAAACAACTAGATTAAACACAGGTAGTGATACAAATAATTAGAAGTGCAAATTATTGCTATGAGGTTGTTCAAGAAGAGCTAGAGATCCAACCGAAAAAGACTTAAGCTATAATTGTATCATTACAATTATTAATTTTATTATTACGATTATTGAGACTATTCAGGGATAATACTTGTCTTTATATGTGCATGTGTTTTGACGTTCAATAAAACAATAGGAACCCTGGATTGGCACAGCAAGGATCAGGGAATCGTGCCTCCTCCACATGATGGAATAATTTGTGTGGATTACATGCATGACGTCTGCGGTCTCTCTTCTTTTCCCTTCCTCTGTCATGTCACTCCACTGCAGGACGAGTTGTCCCACATCAACGCCAGGCTCAACATGGGCATCCTGGGCTGTGAGTAGTTCTCCGCTTCTCCTTCACTGCTCCTCCTCCCATTGGGCTGGACACATTTGTTGCCAGATGGTTTTGGAGGTTTTTTTCTTCTTTTTTTGGCAGATCTATATCCCTGCCTCACACCTCTTCCTACATTACTTTCTTTCTATCGTTCGTTCAGCTGTCTCTTCCTCTGTCCGTCTGCTGTCTTTCTTTCTCCGTCTGTGTTCAGTCTCTTTCTCTCTTATTTTCCCTACTTCACCCTTTCTTCCTGCTTTACTGTTTACCTTTGTCTCCTCCTTTTTAATCTCATAAACATAGAAACAAATATTTTGGCTCCTTTTTTAAAACTGGCTTCAGGTGGACGGATCAAGTGTTCTTGATTCAATATAAAAAATCGGTTGGGGAACAAACCCAAGAAAATGTGTTTGAATAATTTGCACGCGTACAAACGTTCTTCCCCCCTGCCCTTCCTGTGCCTAGCCTACGACCCCCAGCAGATCTTCAAGTGCAAGGGGACCTTTGTGGGCCACCAGGGGCCCGTGTGGTGCCTCTGTGTCTACTCCACCGGAGACCTGCTCTTCTCCGGCTCCTCAGACAAGACCATCAAGGTGACACAAACTACTCACTCTACCCCCTGCACTACTCCAAACACACAACATCTGGCGAACTTTTGAGGAGCATGTATATATGGGGCCCGGATGTCAATCTCACTTCCTGTGTGTGTGTCTTTCTCTCTCTGGCAGGTGTGGGATACCTGCACTACATACAAGTGTCAGAAGACCTTAGAAGGTCACGACGGCATTGTCTTGGCGCTGTGCATCCAGGGGTAAGAACACACGCACACACACGCATCTTTGTGTTAGTGTTATCTGGACCAGCCCCAGGGGCCACATGCCCCTGGGGTTAATCTGTGCGTAAGAACAGCTAACAAAACACACACACTTGCCCCCAAGGTGGAGATAATGCTTTGTAAACCCTCTGTTTCCATAGGAACCGGTTGTACAGTGGCTCTGCGGACTGCACCATCATAGTGAGTAGCATCATGCTACCTGTTTGACTAAATACAGAATCCTGGCTGTTCTGTGGTCCCCGTTGGTACACCTAATGCTATTCTGTGTGTGTTTGTCCCTTCTGCATAGGTGTGGGACATCCAGACTCTGCAGAAGGTGAACACGATCCGGGCCCACGACAATCCTGTGTGCACGTTAGTCTCCTCCCACAACATGCTGTTCAGTGGCTCCCTCAAGGCCATCAAGGTACACAGACAGTCGAACACACACACACACACACACACACACACACACACACACACACACACACACACACACACACACACACACACACACACACACACACACACACACACACACACACACACACACACAGCGGTTGAATTCAGCAGGCTGTAGCAGCTAGGCACAAAACAGCCCGCTCTTTATGTTCATATAAATAATGCTAATTGAAAACTGACTTGGTACCACCTATAAATAGGAGTCTGTCATTTGAAGGGAGTGAGGCTAGTTTCTGTTTGTTTTAAAGAATAAAAGAGTGTTGAGAAGCCTGTGTAGAACTGGCTGTAGCCATTTCTGGCAAAAGTACTATTCAATATTCGCTGAGAAGTATTCGAAAATCGGTCAATCAAGAACCCCCCACGCACGCACACACGCACCTCGTATACATGCACACACAATGACACAGGGAGAGGCTTTTATGATTTGTATGAAATCAATCTGTTTATTTTAACAACTGCGCCTTCGACATTCAACATCAAAATTATTTCAACGTGGGCTTAGGCAGATAGGCCTACATACGCCAGGTCGCTATTTATTTTACTGACCACAGCCTGCATGACGGTGAACTAGACACATCTTTAACATTTGGAAACTATGGCCAAAAAAATAACATCACACGTTGTGACTTTTTACAATTTATTTGCTACCTGCATTCGGAGTGTTGATCAGCAGAGAAATAGTCCGCCAAAGACGTTGACGTCGCTTAGCAACCGAGGACGCTGGGGTTGATAAGTTACCGGACTAAAAAAATCCACTTTCCTGCGTTCATTATTCTTAGCAACGGTGATTTATCAAAAGAAAAAAATCACCACCGGAAGTTGTGAAGGCCCATGCAAGTGAACGGAGGAGCGTTCAACAGCATTGAGAAGAGCCGTGTTGTAAATAACGTCAGTCACATTCATTATTCGATTTTCTACGTGACTCCGACTATTCGACTGTTCGACAATCGTTGCCCATCCCTACTGGCGATCTCAGAACTTAGATGCATGGACTTAAATCTTTTCCACATTGCTCGCGACCCCTCTCTCCCTCTCTCCTTCAGATCCACTTGTAGTCATCTGTGTGTGTGTGTGTGTGTGTGTGTGTGTGTGTGTGTGTGTGTGTGTGTGTGTGTGTGTGTGTGTGTGTGTGTGTGTGTGTGTGTGTGTGTGTGTGTGGTTAGCCACACACTGGTTTTCACAGGAGACATTCTGTCATTTTGGACCATATCCATCTCCCCTATTTTTATAGGGATTATAAACTGCTAGACTGTACTGCTAGAACTCTGTAATTTGTTCTTCTTATTTTACCGTCTTTCTCTCTTGGATCCGTGAGAGACTAGACCAAAAGTGCTGCTTTTGGTACTAGTAGCAAGGAAATACTTATGCCACCATCTGAACAGTGTGGAAACAGCAGTTCACTCTTTTCTGCATATTTGGTCCAATAGCCAATCACTTCGGTCATAAATAGATTGCTTCAGTTCAAAAATGTATTTCAGTTCATACTAAGCATAGCAAATATTGATATTTGATGCAAAGCAAAATATGCTCGAAATGTCTTAAACATGTCATCCATCCCAAACTTTCTAAGTCCTCAACATGTAGAAACGACCGAACTGTACCACGGATGGTTGATCAACGATAGAACCTCTCCACCAAAACCACAATAACTGGTTCAGAAAAGACGTACATACTCTGTGTTTTAGCAGAGACTGGTATCCACAGCAACTATGTGTTTTTGTTTGAGGATACATGTAATTTCAGAACAGGTGGGGGCTTTAGGAGTCTTGCTTTAGGACATAGGGGTTTGATCCCAGCATCTTTCCAACCACAATCAATATTAAGCTTTTGAGGCATTTGTATCGGGATTCAATTTTGTGTGTGTGTGTGTGTGTGTGTGTGTGTGTGTGTGTGTGTGTGTGTGTGTGTGTGTGTGTGTGTGTGTGTGTGTGTGTGTGTGTGTGTGTGTGTGTGTGTGTGTGTGTGTGTGTGTGTCTTTGTAGGTGTGGGACATCGTGGGCACAGAGCTGAAGCTGAAGAAAGAGCTGACTGGTCTCAACCACTGGGTCCGAGCACTGGTGGCTTCTCAGAACCACCTGTACAGCGGCTCCTATCAGACCATCAAGGTAGCCAGCCCATCTTTGGTCTGTTTGTGTGTTTGTGGACCCTTTGGGTTTGTTCCTTGATTCAAATATGTCCCTTGCTCTCTCGTTGTCTGTCTCCCCCTCCCTTCCTTTCTGCCTCTTTCAATTTTTCTCTTTCACCTCTCTAAATCCTTCTTTCTTTCTATATCTCTCACTATATCACTCTCTCTGTATCTCTTTCTATGGCTATCTTTCTCGCTATGTCACTCTCTCTGTATCTCTTTCTATGGCTCTCTTTCTCGCTATGTCACTCTCTCTGTATCTGTCTCTCTCTCTTTCTCGCTATGTCACTCTCTCTGTATCTCTCTCACTATATCACTTGGTGTATCTCTCTCTCTCTCTGTCTCTCTCTCTGGCTCTCTCTCTGTCTGTCGCTCCCTCAGATCTGGGACATTCGCTCCCTGGATTGTGTCCATGTGCTCCAGACCAGCGGGGGCAGTGTGTACTCCATCGCTGTCACCAACCACCACATCGTCTGCGGCACCTACGAGAACCTCATCCATGTACGACTCTCTCTCTCTCCCTCTCTCTCTCTCTCTCTCTGTCTCTGTCTCTGTCTCTGTCTCGCTCTCGCTCTCGCTCTCATATATATATATATTAGAGCTGTCAAGCGATTAAAATATTTAATCGTGATTAATCGCATTAATGTCATAGTTAACTCACGATTAATCGCAATTAATCGCAAATTATTTTTCTATGCTAAATATCCCTTGATTTTTTTTGTCCCATAATTCTTCTCATTTTAATTCTCTTATCAACATGGTGAATTGCATCGGCTTGCCTTGTGCAAATGATTTTTTATTGATAACAACATTGGCATATACTGATCAAAACAGGACGATACAAAAAAAGAGCCTATAGTGCAATTAAACGACTGCTTTGAACAAATGTCATTTGAACATAGCAGTCAGGCTACTGCTTCTTTGTTTTGAGCCAAATTTTTTATTTTTTTATTTTGTTAAATAAAATAATTGCGTTAATCGCGCGATAAAAAAATTAACGCCGTTAAATTTGGTTTGCGTTAACGCCGTTAATAACGCGTTTAACTGACAGCTCTAATATATATCACTCGAACCGACACTATCCACTACTCAATACAATTCAAAGGGCTTAGCATAAGAAACCTACCCTGACATTGCTACAGCACATATAATTAAAATAACCACTCAATAAAATGTGAAGGATCAAAATTGCAATGCATAACTTGATTGTGATTGAAGGGTAATCCTCACTCTCTCTGGATCTCCGTCTCTATTGGTGTGTGTCCTTCCCTCCCAGGTGTGGGACATAGACACTAAGGAGCAGGTGCGTACCCTGACGGGTCACGTGGGGACTGTGTACGCCCTGGCGGTCATCTCCACGCCGGACCAGACCAAGGTGTTCAGCGCCTCCTACGACCGCTCGCTGCGGGTGAGTCATCGTGTGTGTGTGTGTGTGTGTGTGTGTGTGTTGTAAGACTGAAAATATAATGCTGAAATAATAGGACACGGTTGTGTAACATACCAAAATGGTGCTGTTATTGCTTGTGATCATTTGGTAAAACTGAGCTACTGATCCAAAGTCACTTCTTACGTAAGGGTCATACAAGAAAGAGTCGAAGGGCGACGGGGGTCTTTCTTTGCTCCACAGCTGATCATTGCCTTGAATGGATTCTATTTTTGGTGTAGTATTGGGGGAGATGTTTTGTTCTCTACTGCGTTACCATAGCTGGCCCCCATCCCCAATGTGATGCTGGGCCGAGTTCTGGTGGACTTGGTTTACTGTGCTGTGTGCATACTTGTTGTTCTAAAAACACTGCGTGTGTGTGTTAGGTGTGGAGCATGGACAACATGATCTGCACCCAGACCCTGCTGAGGCACCAGGGCAGTGTGACGGCACTGGCCGTCTCTAGGGGGCGCCTGTTCTCGGGGGCGGTGGACAGCACCGTGAAGGTGGGTTCTCCCCCCGCTTTCTCTTCGTTATCCCATGTGGAGGGCCTTTCTCCGTCTGCTTCCTTTTTTTTATGCCTTCAACTGGAACTCCCACATTTCCCCTAATGCGCAACTTATCTTTTAAGCCTGTCGAGTGAGTATGAGTTGTATTGATAAGGTGCTCTCTCTCTCTCTCTCCCTCTCGCCAGGTGTGGACTTGTTAGAACGTCACGTGTCCTCCCACTCTCTTCCCCCCCCCCCCCCCCCCCCCCCCCCCCATACTTCCCCACGCCGCCTGCGGACTCTGGTGGCGGACAGGACCGGTCGATGCAGCTCTTTGATCAAAGTGTTTTATTAATGCAAACCAAACTTTTACACTCCCCGTTGGACCTGTCAAGTTCAAGCGCTCCTGGACTTCTCGGCTCCCTGCACTCGACGGAGGAAGATGATGGCTGGCGAGGTTGATGATGATGATGATGAAGAGGGGGAGAAGAGCCGCCTTATGCTTGCACCAATCACCAGGCTGCGGGGAGCCATGCCGCCTTCTGAGTGGACATCAATGCTGCTCCTACTCGTAATGGAACGCAGATGAGATTACCCTTATATTTTTTGTGTATTGTTTTATGATTTTCGCACAATGTTTGGGAGCTTGTGGTCATAAAAAAAACAAAAAAACTGCCACTGACTAAACTCTACTGATGCCTGAACTGTATGAAGAGAAAACAACCCACCGTGCCAGTTTCAGTGATGAGAACCTCAACGGCGACTCGACTTCGGAGAAAACCCCACACACCCTGTCGGTGTGTGGTGGAAACGTCAAGGCGGTTTACGTACACAATGTTGTGTCGGGTCGCCGCATCCAACCCGAATCTCCAAACGCTCCGTAGCGCAGAGTTACTTCACGCCACTTTCAAAGGAGTGGTTCTCGCGAATGTTGATGAGAAGCGTTGTGTGTTGGTGTCAGCAGTCGGCTCGGGTGATTTTAAGAGATGACGCAACTCCAAAAGTCTCCAAGGGCTTCGAAGGCCCATCTTTAGAGCATTCCCCATTAACCCCTCAACTTGTTTTGAACTGCTTTTGGGGCGGTGAGGTCACAGGTCAGGAAGGGGAACCGAGTATTTCAGAATGCTACTTGCTCCCTGCATGATTGTTTTTGCGGAGCCAGATCTAAATCGATACAGACTTCAGTTGGCTCGTGGAAAGCGGAAGAACAAAAGCCAGTATGGACTCCTATATCTATTCTCACAGACTTCCATTCAGGACTTTACCTGTTGGTCTCTTGTGAAAATGAACGCCTTCTAGAATGTTAAGCTAAGGGATCTCTCGTATAACGGGGCAAACGGGCCTCCTAGGTTAACAGACTTTTGTAATAGTGCCATGATTTAAAGCTTGTTCCACGCCATTTAAAAATGAAATGGTTGTATAGTTAAGAATGACATTGGTGGTGACACCATCAATATGTGCCCGGAAGAGCGGATGTCGTAGGAGAAGGAGTGGCCTGGGTGTGTGTGTGTGTGTGTGTGTGTGTGTGTGTGTCGTTCTCTCTGTGTTTGTCTTTCTCTGTTGTGTATGAGTGTGCGCCAGTGTGTTAATTTTTGAGTGCCATATTCACCGATGAAGTCTGAAAAGAAAATGGCGACCAGTTCTTCTCTCCAAATCCTCTTCCTATGTCACCTCCCGGACACATGCAACCCCACTGTGTGGAAGAAGGTCTGACTGTTCACCTCAGACTAAAGTCTCAGTGACTGAACACGCAGTGCGAGGAGATGCGGTCGCTGTTATACTTAAAACGACCATGTGGGTGGTGGAAAAAGACTGGAGGAGACTTAGGGGCGATAAAAGCGAGGTTGTCTGTGTTTATTGGGTATTGGAGCCCTAAAGTTAACATTAAGGGGATGTGGCTATCATGGATCTCACTGTCCGGGCTGAAATTAAATTTTTGTTCCGACACCAAATTATCTTGCTTTGCCCCGTCACCAGGTTTAATATGTGTAAAACGAGTTCAGTCAGAACCTCTTGTCAGTAGTGATGTCTCAACTGACGGGGACTCGACTGTTACCTATTCAATGCATTTAAACCACCAGAATATATATGAATATCGAGTATTCAATTTATTTGGTAAAACAAACGTCGTTGACAATAGGCTTCCTATTAAATTGACCAAAGACAAATAACCCGGTTTCAATGTAATTCTATGTAAAGTGTCACATCATTAACTGCTATGAGGTTAACAGGTCCATCAACTTGGCACAATCACGTGGTTATGTTAAAATGTTTTTTTTTTTAGCAATTTCAACGGTTTTATTTTCTTAAGTATATATACTCGATACAGTTATGTAAGGGGGGGGAGGAGATGTCACACACTGATCACGCCGTCATTCATTACTTTCATTGCACACATGTAAGCCTGATTTGATCAACGATCAATAAATCTGTTGTACACTACACAAGCCTTTTGACTCTTTTTAAAGAAAAGTATTGCTTATGAAACTGAACTAAACATATGATAGCATTACGCATTTTATATTGAAGGTACAAGAGGCCAACCAGTAAAGCAATAGATTTATATCGTTTTTGTGTGAATATGCACATGCTTCAGATGATGGCCGTTCTCTTGTTTTTGTGTTTCTGTCAAGATACTAAGTGGATGCATTATAAACTTTTTTTATATATCGTATACATTATGTTTGTGTGTATTATACGTAAAGATATATCGAAATAGATTTATGAAGGCGAAAGCTGTTTTTGTAGAGAACATTTATTTATTCAGAGCAGATGTCCATGAAATGCAGTCACTGCAAGCACACGACTGTCCATAATAGATTATACACACACTCACTCACAGACACACATTCAGACATCATACAAAGTAGCATCTCATTCTCTTATACACACATACAGACACACACACATGCAAACACTTTCTCACACTGTCACTGCAGAGCATAGAAGATACCAATCGGGTATCAGTTTGGAATGCGGACAAGCAAACTATAAACCGCTGGGGGTGGAAGTAAAGACTGAGCTTTGTTCGACAACGCATTGACCATTTGTATTGGGTACGTTTTTTTAAAATCTATAATTCCTTTTTTTCCTGCTTGGACTCGAACCCGTTCCCATAAACATACTTTGAAAAAATTGTTAGAAGAGCCACATGGCGTGTGAAGAGGTATTTAAACAAAAGAAAATTATAGATATTTTTTTTACCATAAATAAAGAACACATTCACACACACACAATGATGAGAGATGATACATTTTGTGTAAGATATGTGAGAGAGATAGCCTGACCTTCAACCTGGCTCAACTACAATTCCCATATCTGAGTGAACAGCAACTTTCATAGAACAGGGGGAGTTATGTAAGGAACAGTCTCCATTTTCACCACATGGATGATTGGCGGTGGTGATTGAGATTTGTCGATGATTTAGTGTCAAGGACCTGGTTAAAAGCCACAAAACACAAATTGTTTAATTCTGATTGTTTCCAATTTATGACCCATTGGATTTCACAAGATGATATAAACCAGAAAGAGAATTAGTATCATTCAGAGTTGTTATAGGACCTTGTGTGTGTGTGTGTGTGTGTGTGTGTGTGTGTGTGTGTGTGTGTGTGTGTGTGTGTGTGTGTGTGTGTGTGTGTGTGGGCGAGGTGGAGTTGTGTTGGATTAGATCAATTGATATTGGAAGATTTTGAAATCCACGTTTATTCCGGGACGTTCACTAGCATAGCTGAACACTGAACGCAACAGACCAGCTTGACGGAAACAAAACCTCAACATAAGATTGACAACCTAAATACATTTTTGCAAACCCCTTCAGCAGACGTACCCCTCTGAGGTCATAACACAAAAAAGACAACAAGGCAAGGCACATGTTTGAAAGAAAAATAATATTGCACAAACAAATTTATAACGATCAAAGATAGAGATATAATTGTATTTTATACCAGTGCCACACCTAGACACATGTAAAATAAAAAAAGAAGCTTTCCCTGGAAATGGACATTTATTCCAAAATGGCGTCTCACAATAACGTCATCACCTCACACCACTATCAAAGCATAAAGAAGCCGGACTGCTTCTACACAAAAGAAAAGACGCCTTCAGGTTTAACACATACATCATTAAATACTTCACTTCTTTTTGTCGTCGTAAATATCCATTTATATATATAATCTCTTTATAATAATCATTTAAATACCACAATTATTCTCTGGATTCATTTTGAATATCGACAGAACTGTAAAAAAACAAACAAAATTAAAACACATAGATTTTTTTTTTCTTTTCATATGGCGAGAAGAGGCGGGAAACGTTGCACGGCAACTCATGCACGTTTTTGATTGGTTGTTAGGAGCTTTGCTCTGAGTAAATTCTAACTGTCTCAACTGCCTATGGGACCCTTCTCTTTCCTCGCTGCACCAGTCAGGCAGCCATGCATGCTGTATTGCGACCAAGCCGTCACAATGGTATTAGTGATGATGATGGTGGTAATGGTGATCATGGTGCGGTGGTGTCGACAGCGATTGTCTTGGCAATGCGTGGTGTATCTGTGGGGAGGTGATTAGGGAGAGTGTGTCGTTGAAAGGTAGAGGAGTGGAGAGGGCAGAGACAGAGAGAGGGAGATTTAAAGAGTGAGAGAGACATGAGTCATGAGGGAGAGGGAGGTACGTCAGAATCAAGTGTAAGTTAGCTGGATCCAATAGCATCCCTACATCTCCTACCTGAAGTCTCTACTGGCATAGCTATCAACTTGCTTCTCATCAGGACATTTTAAGGACTTCCTTTGAGCCTTCCATCTCAACCGATGAAATCAAAACACTTAATCTACGTCTTAGCCCTCCATCAAACCTTCACATGCTTGTCACCACCTGAAGCATCTAAATATTTACCATCTATTCGATTTGCTGACACTTTATCAAACGCGACTTACAGGGAGGTTTTTACACATATGGAGCAACTATGGGTTAGGGTTTCTTGGTCAAGGATGCCTACATGGCTGGGTATATGGGATTTCGAACCTAGAATCGATGGTCTATCAGTCATCATCCCTCAACACGAGACTACGACCTTCGATCCTTGATTCCCTAAGGGTTGTGTTTGAAATAGAATGCTAGATGTTTCCCCCGGCTTTGTACTTGTCACCTTGTTGAAATTCTCCCCTCCTGGTAGCTTTGCCACTCAACCACATTGTGCAGGCTCCTCTGTGTGTGGGTGTGCGCGTGTGTGTAGTGCCAGGTCACTAACAACCAAGGTCTTTGTGCTTCTTCTAGGTGTGTGCATGTGTGTGCCTTTGTCTGTGGGTGTGTATGTGTGTGCAAATGTAAAGATTGATTCGCTGAACGATGACAATGCTTTGAATGTTGCTGCCGGTGTTTTCTAGAGAATGGATTAGCATGAGTCGTGCACGCTCACACACACACACACACACACACACACACACACACACACACACACACACACACACACACACACACACACACACACACACACACACACACACACGAACACACACACACACACACACACACACACACACACACACACGCACACACACGCACATCCAGACTAATCACATACAAACAAACACATACACAAACAAACAGGCAAACCTTATATCACACATGCGTATTGACTCATATATTCACACGCACACATACATTATAAGCCTTTAGGAGCGAAATGGTCTTATTTTGGTCACGGTTAAAAAAAAGTTTCCACCAAGTCATTACATCATCACAACACCAGAGGGCACCATTCCACACAGAATCAACACATCAAACCAAAGAGCTAGAGGTTCCCATTATTGTTCTGTATATTATATATATTTATATATTACTGTGCTAATGCAGGACTTTTTCAGTAGATATAAACTCTCCATGCTTACAATTTACACATACCATACTATGATTTAATACACCATTGTTTTTTAATTTTTAATATCTTTTTCAGTCTTTAGTTGTCTCTTGTTTTCGTCTCCGTCGTTGCAGTAGTACTAGCAGTATTACGGGTGGACGAGGGGTTTCAAAACAATCTCTGATTTTTATCAGCGAACTCATGAATTTCATACCACTTTTTTGCTGTTTCGCAGTCTCCTGGTCCTCTTTGCTGAGACACATTCACTTTCACATGTGTTCTCTCTTTCTCTCTTTCTTGTTCTCTCTCTCTCTCTCTCTCTCTCTCTCTCTCTCTCTCTCTCTCTCTCTCTCTCTCTCTCGCCCTTTCCATTAAATCCATATGCATCTCTTTGTCAGTGTGTCCGTCTCTCCTCGACCAGAGCTCTCTCTCTCTGACGCCAAAGGTGGACAGGGCAGTCCGTCAAGTTCTGGATCACATCAACCCCGACAGTGCATCATCTCTATCACCGTCATAATCATCATCATCATCATCATCGTCCGTATGGAAAGCCGCAGTAGAAAAAGGCCGGAGCTGTGCAGAGGAGTGTGAAGGGAGAAGGGAGAAGAGCTTTCCCACATTCCAATAGGAGAGATGCCAAAAGTCTGGCCATCCAGAGAAGGGCAGGAGCAGGAATGACTTAGATTACAACGAAGATAGAGAGAGAGAGAGAGAGAGAGAGAGAGAGAGAGAGAGAGAGAGAGAGAGAGAGAGAGAGAGAGAGAGAGAGAGAGAGAGAGAGAGAGAGAGAGAGAGACAGAGATTAGGAGCATAAGAGAAAGAGCAAGTGACATAGCGGAAGAGAGAGAGAGAGCTTTATTGTGTCTCCCTTTTATAAGCTCCTGATGCGCCGTTGCCATGGAGATACGATGGTTGCCAAGGAGTTACGTTGGTTGCCATTGAGATGCGGTGGTTGCCATGGATATGCGGCGAATGCGGCGGCAGTTTCCGTGGTGTTGCGGCTGTTACTCCAGCATGGCGTCCAGCTGGTCGGCCAAGTCATCGAACATGCTGCCGATGTCATCCAGGATGCTGACTGTCTTCTTCTGCTCCACCACAGAGCTGAGACACACACACACACACATACACACACACACACACACACACACACACACACACACACACACACACACACACACACACACACACACACACACACACACACACACACACACACACTGACACACACACACACACACACACACACACACACACACACAGAAAACAAAATTAGTACATTTGACATGCCATGAAGGAATTCCAAAGCAAACAAATCTGAGCTGTGTGCGTGTATGTGTTGGTGTGTGTGTATGTGAGAGTGAGTTTGTGTGCGTGTGTGTGTGTGTGTGTAGCCCTATCGGCGCAGGACCTGCATGTAGTCCACAATATGATGCGTAAAGTGTAATTTAATGAATGTGGTTTTCCCTGACCTTTACTGTCTGAGTACTGTATTTCTGTCGTTCTTGAGGGTGTAGTACCCTCAAGAGTCATGTGCACACGCGTTTGTGTATGCTTATTAATGTTTGTGTGTGCGTAAGCACATGCAAATTCATGTGTGTACGTGTGTATATGCGTGTGTGTGTGTGTATGTTAGCATGCGCGCGTGTGTGTGTGTGTCCCGGAGGTCCTCACTTGTTCTCCTGCCTCAGGATCTTCTCCTCCACCGCCTGCAGCGCGGCCGCCAGCGAGGCGCTCGTCTCCTCCAGCTTCTGGTGCACCAGGGAGTCCACGCCGAAGTCTGGGGGGCACGCCCCGTGGCCCACCGCGTTCTGTACCGCTCCTCCCCCTCCTCCTCCCCCTCCCCCTCCCCCTCCCCCTCCTCCCCCACCACCTCCCCCTCCCCCCATCCCGCTGTCCACGGACACGCCCCCGATGGAGGAGCGGGGGGGTTTGACGGGGGCCGGGGTGGGGCTGGGCGTGGCGGGCGTGACCGGGGTGGTGGGGGTCCCCGGGGTGAGGGGGGTGAGGGGGGTGTGGGGGCTCTGGGCCGTGGGGCTGGAGGAGCCGGGGGGGCCGCCGGGGGGGGAGGGGGAGGAGATGAGGGACGGCGGGGAGGAGCCCGGCGCGTGGCGTCCCGGAGCCGAGTGCTGCCGGACGGGGGCGGTGGTGATGGCGGCGGCGGCGGGGGGTCCGGGGGTGGTCATGGAGTGGACCAGCTTGGAGGGTTTGGGGGCGGTCGGCGGGGGCGCCGGCTTGGGGGACACCGGGGGCGGGATCTTCCTCCCTTCTCCTGGGAGGATTAGGGGAGGGGGGGGGAGAGGGTAATCATGAGTAATGTTTACAGCGCCGTATAGTACATCCTAGTATAGTAGTACACTTCGATTGGACCTAACCCCCTCGCCCCCAGAGACACATTTGATTGAACCCACAGAACATCTTTTCGCCCGTCCTTCATCAAGTCATCGTCATGACTCACACGTAATGAAACCACAATAAGGCACTCCCACACGAGCGTTACCTGGGCTTCCAGGCGTCCCGGGACCCGGCAGGGGGATCCTCTGCGTGGGTGCCGTCGCCTGCCTCTTGATCTGGGCCATCGCCGGCTTGGGAGACACCGGGGGCTTGGGCTTCCTCGCCAGCGCCCCGTCGGCGGCGCCCTTGTCCAGGCTCTCTCGGCGGGGCACGGCGGAGGCCTGGGCCAGCAGCTGGTTCTGGGGCGGCGCCGCCGCCGCCGTCGGCTGCTCCGTGACGGCCGCGGCCTCCGACGAGGCCGGGCGCCGCCGGATGGTGCCCGTCCCGTTCTGGTACGGCAGAGCGTCGTTAGCTTGAGCGTCGTTAGCGCGAGCGTCGTTGGCGTGAGCGTCGTTGGCCTGGGGGTTGTTAGCCTGGGGGACGTGAGCCGGCGCGGTGGCGGGCCCTCCGTTGGACCGGGCCAGGTCGGCGGTGAAGCCCTCGGGCTCCTTGTCGCGGCTCTTGGGCCGGCGCTTGACGGTGGACGACTCCTGCAGGGTGAAGCGGGAGCCGTTGGGGTCGCCGGCGGGCCTGGAGCCGCGCGGCCGGCGCTTCATGGTGGCCGTGGCGTCCACCCGGGACAGGTCCTCCTGGGTGTAGACGCTGTCGCCGTGGAGACCGCCCACGCCGTCGGAGCGGACGCCGCCGTCGTCCCCCTGCAGACAAACACAAAATAAACACTAACGGAAAAATTGATATATTCATGGCACGGGGTGAATTTTTGCACAGAGAAATACAAACAACGTAACAACATTGATATGCAGCCCACGGTAGACTTTAGCACACGTATGCAGAATGGGTACACAGGTAACGTTAGCAGTACGGTAAGGTGGGATCAGACAAAAGATGGATAAGATATGATAGCTAGATAGATAGATAATCAGCAAGCTACCTTTTAGCGTCAATATACAGTAGTTACATAGAAAAGCATACATATAAGCATTTAGATATATTGATAGAGAATGATAGATCTATATATATGTATATATATATATATATATCAGTGGTGGGGTCGGCTCAGCTCAGGAGGTAGAGCAGTTGTCTTGTAACCGAATGGTTGCTGCTCCTCAGCTAGTGGTTGATGTGTCCCTGAGCAAGATACTTGTCTGATAAATGTCTGCTAAATGCCCTTGTACAATTGTAAATTGTAGCGGTGGGCTGTCAGGGCCGGAAAGGCCTTCTCTGCTGGCCTATCAGAACATAATGACTTATGTTTTAATATAGTTTTTTCCATGAATATGTATTAAATTATCTCCAATTGTCTGTTATCTTCATTTCATTGCCTGTTCTCTTGGTTGCGCTGCTTCCACTAGTGTATGTTTATGTTAGAGCTTTTATCCAATCATATTTCAGCCATCATGTTTCAGCCATCATGTTTGCCAGGGTCAAAGAAATCTGCCTTGACGCCTTCAGAATCGATAGGGCTGGCGTCTGTAGCTTAAAGTAAGTGGCAATGACGCTGTCGCTTTAACCAATCAGATTTCGAGTTGGCGACACCGAGGCCATCTAGCAGGCGTTCAGTGACGTTGGCATTTTCACGTCCTTTGATTGGATGGCCGGAGAGGTACTAGTCAGAGCCAGCAAAGCATCGATAGCTACCGGCACAAACTAAAATAAAGCGAATAATAAATAAATAAATAAAGCGATTCCCTGAAGCGAATTAAAACTTACTCCAGAAACACGACTGGACAGACTCGCCTTTCAGCATTAGCCTCCATGGCGATAGAAAGGGACTTATTGTTTGAACTGAAACGCACAGATAAACTGTACAACAGAGTAATCAAACTCTTCTTGAGGAGAGAAAGGAGGATGGACTTTGCGTACAAATAGTCAGTAGTTTTGGTGAGTAATGCATTTTATTTAAACGTTTTGATATTTTTGTCATTTAATTAGGTTAATATTGATGTTTCTGCGAGAGATGATGTATGTATGGCAGCTGTGGCTACAGTGAAAATAGCCTTTTTGAATCGTCCTAATTGGGTTTCTTGCTTTAGCAATGGCTTTCTTTCTTGCTACATGAGATACCTGTCTGTGATGCAACGCCCTGTTATAGGTGTGAAATGCACGGCCCGCCACTGATATATATATATATATATATATATATATATATAGAGAGAGAGAGAGAGAGAGAGAGAGAGAGAGAGAGAGAGAGAGAGAGGAGAGAAAAGAAAACATGTGAAAAGAGAACCAGCGTGTCTCAACAAAGAGGACAGGAAGAGAGAGAGCGAGGAATAGAGGCATACGGATAGATAGCTGGAGAGAGAAGGCAACAGAGACAGAGAGTCATATAGCAAGCGAGCCTGAGAGCGAGAGAGAGCGATAGGGAGAGACAGCAAGCCATACAGAGTGAGAGAGAGTGAGAGAACGAGAGAGAGAGACAGAGAGAGAGAGTGAGAGAGAGAGAGAGAGAGAGAGAGAGAGAGAGAGAGAGTGAGAGAGAGAGAACTAGAGTCATATAGATAGATAGCTACCTGTCCCTCTCCCTCTCCTCGTCCTGGACGGCGGACGGTGATGTCCGTCTCTTCCGCGAAGGGGATGTTCTCCGCCGAGCTGCCCCCGCCGGAGCCTGGCTGGGGGGAGGCGCTGCCCACGATGGAGCCGGGCCGGGGGGACGAGGGCAGGGGCGGCGAGGAGGTGGTGGAAGAGGAGGAGGGGGAAGCGGCGGTGGCGATGGCGGCAGAGGGCGAGGGCTGAGCGACGGGCTGCGTGACACGGGGGCAGTCGTTGTGATGCTCCGGGGCGGCGGTGTGAGCGGGCTTGCGGCTGGGGGCGGGGGCGAGGGAGAGGACCATGGGCTGGTCCCGCCGGGCGGCCGCCACCAGCTCGCTGACCGGCCCGCTGATGGTTCGCCGGCGGTTCACCACCTCGCCGTCCAGCCCGATGGCGTCCCGCATCTTGCCGCCCGGCGCCACCTGGTCAGGGAGACGAGGAAGGCCTCGGATTAGAGCGAGGGCGGCCAGAACAACCATGTAACACCTACGTATTTAAGATAACGATGTCCGACGCTTTTTTTGTCAGTTTTGTCATTTTCTACGCCGGGGGGCCTCCAGGGTACTCAGACAAAAAGGTGAGCCGAACAGGGCACAAGAATAGCGAGCAAAGCGTTTGGTTCACATTGGCTACAATAACAATAAGGATGTCCCCAGGTGCCTGCAAGCATTCGCTGCGGTCCGGAACCTTGTAATGTTATCATGGTCGTTTAGCAGATGCTTCTATCTAAGCTATCTTACAGTGGATTTTTCAGATACGTGTCGTTAAAGGAAAACAAAACACCCTGACCATGCAAAAGGAACGCAAACCTGAATGACAAAATAGGTTGGTTGTCATTATGACCAAAACTACCCAAGAGATCCTCAGACGAATACATTTTAAGGTAGTTTCTGTATTGAAATGCATTTGAAAACATATCTAGCAGAAATGTGCATTTTATTTGGGGCGACCTGGAATTGTATTTATTTGTTTAATTTGCTTCCGCCAATTTTTTTTACATTTTATTTAACAAAACAATTATGATAAATGAATATCGCTTCAAAGGTTAAAGCATGAATACCTTAATAAAGTAAAAGGCAGATGAAAAGATTAAAAACGTCACGGTTAGGCTGCAAATATTAGTGCTTTTATTAATCCAATAATAATAATGCTTTTATTTATTAATCCACCTAGCATCCCTATGTGTACAACTTTCACCGGGATGTCTCCAGACAGGACCTCACCTGGAGGAAGTTCCTCTGCAGCGCCATGCCCTTGGCCCCGCCCCCTATGGAGGACATCTCCAGCATGGCGGCGATGCTCCGCACGCTTCCCATGCTGTTGGTTTCCACGGAGACGCCCAGGTCGCTGGCGCGGCGCTGCTGAAGGTACGGCACGTCCAGCAGGCCACCTGCGCTGCTGTGGGTGGGCGGGGCCTCCGTCAGGTTGGAGTTGGAGGTGGAGATGGCCGAGCTGGAGCGCTTGGGCGGCGGAGGGGGCGGCCCCTTCTTCTTCTGCCGCAGGGCGAAGGACTGCGATTGGCTGCGGTTGACGTTCTTCTCCTGGTTGCGCACCGAGTGGCTGCGGCTCACCCGGTGGGTCACCGTGGCGTATTTCCCCCCACCGACGCCGCCGCCTCCACCCCCACCACCACCACCACCACAACCACCGCTAGTTCCCCCTGCGCCCTGAAACCCGGGCGTTTCCAATCCTCCTCCACCTCCTCCTCCTCCTCCTCCTCCTCCTCCCCCTCCCCCAGCCCTCTCGTCACACTCTCCGTCCGAGGCGGCGTAGCGGTTGAGGCTGTGGGCGCGTTTCTTCTGCAGGGCGCTGGGCTCTCCGGCCCCCCCGTCGTCGCCCTGCTCCGCCTCCGGGGGGAGGCAGAGGAGCGGGACGGGCACCTGGCTCTGGGGGAGCTCCGACCGGGCCTCCGGCGGCTGGGCGTGGTGGGCGTTGGCCTGGGGCTGGGCGTTGGGCACGCCGCGGCTCGTGGGAGACTGGGGCCGGTGGGCCCGCGGCGACAGGGGCCCCTGGATGAGCTGGGGCCCCGGCTTGGCCTTGGGGCCCTGCGGGGAGGCGGAGGTGCTCTGGACGGAGGAGGAGGTGGAGGAGGAGGAGGAGGAGGAGGTGCGGGTCTTGGTGGGGGTGTGCGGGGGGGTGTAGGGGGGCGCGGGCTGGGAGTGGGCGTGGGAGTGGCCGTGCGAGTGGCGGGGCTTCCCCTGCGACGACACGCTGCCACGCGGGGCGGCCGAGGAGGACGAGGAGCTGGTGGAGGTGGTGCTGCTCTGCTGCCTCATGGTCCGTGCCTCCTTCTTTGGAGGTCCTCCAGCAACTCCTCCTCCTCCTCCTCCTCCTCCTCCTCCCCCTCCTCCTCCCCCTCCTCCTCCCCCCCCTCCTCCTCCCCCTCCTTGGGGCACCTCGTCGTGCTCCTTGCTGAGGGTGCGGCTGCGCTGGGTCTTGACCTCGGGCCCTGGCTGGATAAGGGCGCTCTGCAGCTCGGTGCTCAGCTCGCTGTCCTGGAAGGTGGTCATCCTGGGAGACATGACCTCTGGAGAAGGTTGAAAATAAAGACATGGACACAACATGATCATCATTTAATCATTATAAAAATGATAAATATCCAACATAAATATATATATCCAAATAACCAAAAATAAAAACGGATTAACCAAATAGGTAAAAATGTAATGCGAATATTAACATTTCCAAAACAAGTGTCAGTATGTAATAATTTAACAAGCACAACGTGATATGTTTTACAGATTGAACGGTAGCAATCTGTTGCCATGACCTCACCATC
>NC_079413.1:9790620-9800620 GCF_026213295.1 Gadus chalcogrammus
CACAACACACATATGCAAGAGGGCACACAGGCACATATATAATACATCCATCACAAGTGTGTGATTATATATGCACATTTGGAGAGTCTCTCGATCGAAAACCATTATACCCTGACATAGGGTATATGAATGGTTTACATTGGAAATATACAGAGGCACACATACATTATCATCAAGTCTCTTTGGATCACACCTTGTCTCACAGCTCTTGTCATAGCAACTTTGTATTTTGCATCCCTTTGTGTATTTAAAGGCATTCATACAATGCCTTTAAATAGAAAAGCATAAATATTCAAGCAGAAGACAAATGGAGTCTCATTTGTCTCGGATGGAAGAAATCCAGCTCCGATTTCTTAAACTCTGTTCTGTACATAACAATAATAGACATGTCTCATCCCTGTCAAACATCTTACCTGTAGGTTAGTCAACATTATACCGGAGTGATCAAATCACATTGTGAAACATTTAGGCATTTCCCTGATCAAAGGGAAGTGGTTTGGTCACCACTGTTAAATTAGTGATTTTGGAGGTGAATATTACGACATCTAGATGTGACATGTAAATTATTATTTGATTATTAAATGGTAAAAAAATGTACTGCATTTTTTAAACAGAGAAATGTCACCCGATCTTTCGTTTTATCACAAAATGGTTTCCTCATCAAGTTACCCAAACTACAGCTATCTTCTTGGCTCAAACCATGTTTGTTCACTGATCGTGTAGGCTTGAAGGCCCTACTCCACAAGTTTCTCTCTCTAATACCAAGCCAACACATCTTCCATGTGGGTGGTGTCGTGGTTCAACAGCAAAAGGATATTTATCCATGACCATTATCCATTCTCAGGCACTTTGTCCTCTTAGGCGTCTCAAAATAAGTTAGAGCATTCGGTTTGTGGCCGCATGCTTACGATGCACACACAATAATTCACACATGCCATGACAAACACACACACACACACACACACAAATACACATACACACACCCCATTACAAATGTGCGACACGCAAATTAAAGCACACACTCACACATACATACACACAAATACAAACAAACATAAATCCACACACGAACACACACACACACACACAAACTCTCTCTCACTCTCGCTCTCTCTCTCTCTCTCTCTCTCTCTCTCTCTCTCTCTCTCTCTCTCTCTCTCTCTCTCTCTCTCTCTCTCTCTCTCTCTCTCTCTCTCTCTAGGGTGAGTGAGGAAAGGGAACAGGTGAGGTGAAAAGGTTTGACCAACACAGTGGAATTGGGTGTAGGAGGACGTGACAGAGCACAGAGGGACGAGACCACAACACAAACAAACAATTGAGGTAAACACAGTCTGAGCCCGAAAGAAGAGTTTGGTAGTGTGTGTGTGTGTGTGTGTGTGTGTGTGTGTGTGTGTGTGTGTGTGTGTGTGTGTGTGTGTGTGTGTGTTTGTGCGTGTGTGTGTGTGTGTGTGTGTGTGTGTGTGTCTGTCTGTCTGTGTGTGCATTTGGACAAAAAAAAAAAACACCAGGGTAGTCCTGGTCAGTGGAATAAAAAGAGGATTTTGATCAACCGTGAAAAAAAGAGACAAAAAGAAACAAGAGAGGAGAGGTGGGTAGGAAAGAAGGGGTGAAAAAAACACAAACAAACAGACAAACCAACCAACAAGAAAGCCATGGACTGATAAGCCAGCACAACTAAGATGGAAGATAGTGTCTCTGAAAGATCTTACCGTTATGGTTGTAACTGCTGGGAGCAGTGAACAATCTTTGCGGTAGCCGTGCTTATAGGTCTCTACTACCGTGCGTACTATGTCTACACTGACTTACTACAGGGCTTTTCCCTTTTCTTTTCATCTTAATATATAAAGCGGTATACTTTTCCCACATCAATGGGTATCCCCAATACACTCTATTTCAGGTTTTACTCTGGGAATAGCAAGCGACTACACTGCAGTACTCCCCTCAGAACCCCGCTTTTCAATGCTGTTCAGAGTGAAAATCAGGTTGTAAAGAACTACCCTCTCATGGAAATCCATCGCTGTTCTTGTTTTTCTATTTATTGTGCCCTGCCGGAGTCTTGGATTTCTGTGAGGGGTTATCACCCAATTAAACAATAAATGCCGCCTGTAAAGACTAACATTCAAATCTCCACTTTTATAAAAGTGCTTATGTTAATTACCCTGGCATAATAGCTTACTCATTACACCCATTGTAATCCTCTCATTATAATCTTAGCAATTCAACTCCTCCTCTAACTGCTTGACTCCAGCTGTCATAAAGACACCAACTGAACAAAAAAATTAAATAATACATAAAACATATACTGTATGATTAACACATAAAATACATAAATAAGGCTCTATCATGGAAAACTTTAATGGATGCCTTCTGATTAAAACCAGAAATGTAATCAACATTAGATTTGTCACATAGCCAATTAGAGTGTGTTTACTTTCTCGTGTAGGTCTATGAAAAATATCCCATGAAAGCATCCCTTGAAGCTTAATAATAATAATAATAATAATAATGAAAAAGTGGGCGTGTACCTGGGGTGGTGGGTGTGTCTCCCAGTGGGGTTGTCGCGGGCGACCTGTGATAGCCAAAGGATGTGAAAAGTGGTAGCAGTGGCTGATGGGAATGTGGTGGTGGAGGAGGAGGTGGCGGAGGCAGGATATGGATCTGATGGAACGTGGCATCGTTGCCGTTGACTACCGGGTTGGCAGGGGCAACCGTCGCCGGGGGAACCAGTGGTATCTTTTGAAACTGTTGAGTGCAAATGACTGTGCTGGCCAGACCTAGATAAACACCAGCCACCAACAACAACAACAACAACAACATACACACACACACACACACACACACACACACACACACACACACACACACACACACACACACACACACACACACACACACACACACACACACACACACACACACACACACACACACATACACACACACAAACAAACACAAACGCACCCCAATCGACGCCGACAACAGCCAGCCGGCAGAGGCACAATCAAACAACCGACAACCAACAACAACAACGACAAAACAATAACACATAAGAGAAGGGAAAACAAAAAAAGAAAAAAATTACAAACTAATGCTAAAGGTTACAGGTAAAAAAACAAATGGTATATAAAATCATAAAGATATGGTGAGAAGAAGGTATAGAGTGAGTTAGAGCTCTCAGTTATGGAATGTGTTAGTTGGAAAGCCAGAGTGAATGATGAAACAGGTTGGGAAATGGATAATGAAGAAGGGATTGGAGAGATAAAGTGGTGATTATCTATGCTAATGTATTCTATTCTACTTTACTTCAATCAACTCTACTCTACTCTACTCAGATTTTCGAGGAAGATTACAATGCAGGCTCTAAATGTGTTTAAACGTACAGCCCATTTAATCTATGACGTGCAATGGTTACACATGCTATCGGAACATACTTTGTATTATTAGTATTAGTTTTAGTATAACAGCAGTCCAGGTAGTCTGACTTCCCTGCCAATTGCAATTCAAGTGATTTTCTTTTTAGTGTCGAATATATTCAAGTTGAACAAAGTGAGAACGAGTTAAGTTGCATTCCACAAGAGAAAGGGAGCACGTGAACGAAGGAGAAGCGAGGAAAAATAAAAATATGGAAATTATGATGGAATCACATCTTTAGCCGTTGGCAACAAATTAACAAGCAGACACGGACAGACTGACAGACACACTGATATGCACACACAGAGATACATCCCTGCAATGTAAACAGATAAAGGTGTGTCTTTGTGGCTATGGAGCGTATGACGATAGTGAATGGATCTGTGAATGGAAGAATTCATTTCCAATTCCCTCACTAAATGGAACAGAAACCAACCATCTTTATTTATATGCACAATGTCATCCTTTCAAGTCCAGGATTATATGGATGTATCTGGATGGAACCCAAATGCTCTGATATGTGTTGATGCATGACATCACTCGTTCCGACATGACATCACTTCCTTGTCGGTGGTTGGTTGGTAATTAAAACCAGGCTGCCCCTCTCCCTGAAAGGGAGCTGAGATCAAATGTGAGTAGACGCTATATACTTGAAAACCCTCTTGCAGATGGAGCATGTGCCTTGCTCGAAGGCACCAAGGGTGATACATTATCAAGAACCAACAGTATTATCATCAATATGATGTCATTTGGTATTTTCCTTATTGGAATATAACAGAAAATAATTAATGTTGGATTCTACGGCCTCTAGTCACTAATTGGTTTCCAGATCCACGTTCCCTTTACCCTCTTTAGTTTTATTTATTTTGTGCAGAGATATGATCAACATGAAAACCAAAACAAATTCATATCGAGGTTGTGGATCAGAAAAGTCGTGCTTATTGCTTTTGTCCCCGTGGACCAGCTGCAGTGTTGATAAGTATTAGCTGTTAGTGCAAGAACAGGGGTTCGTTTTCTCTTTGTGCACCCAGTTCCCAATTTTTTTCCAATGGTCAACAAAATAAACATGTCGTCAGAAACAGATGCCTTCTTCACAGTGACTCTCCTGTAGATCTGTCTCTCTTTGTTCAAAATATTCCAGATGGCACATAAACGTGCAGCAACATAATGATGCAACCAGGCACACCGTAGACAACGAGCCACCCACACACACACACACACACACACACACACACAAACACAAACACACACGCACAAGAGTTAAGAGGTGCGCACCCGCGCACACTGGCATCGGCGTCCTCGCACAAACATATACACACACAGACTAACACACACACACACACACACACACACACACACCTGTCCTCTTGCTGATGACCTCCACCATGGTGGACGGGAAGTAGCCCACGCGGTCGTTTCCTGTTCGGTTGTCATGGATACAGCCCTTCCAGCGGCCGTCCGCATGTTGCTCCAGAACCTGCATGCCAAACAGAGCAAAAAAAACGGTTGGCGCCCTCTTGTTATACAAGCTTTAAATAAAACAGCGTTAAACTCCAACCTCTGCTATTGCTTGACTGCGTCAGCCAAACATATCTTGCAATCTTGATTTAACATACTAAACGTCGCCTGCAGAATGTGTCTCTTTATAGGCCTTCTTTTAGAGACAATTTTTATGACTTGGTTACAAAGGAGGTAAATGAGGTGAGGACTTAATGAGATCCATAGAGTATTGAGTAGATGAATCACATTTAATTAAATATTGTCCTGTGCTTGTTATTTCTGTTTTAAGTGTTACATAAAAATACTAAAGCCTGAAGGACACAACATCTCTGACAGGCATTCCTTTTAATAATAGCCTGCTCAAACGCTCATTAATATTCATTAGCAGTGGGTTGACGGTACATTTGTTGCAGTAGTGTAGTCGAAGAATATATATATTCTGCTGCCAAGAATAAAGATTATTAATACCATGACCTCTTGCAAAAGTAACAGTGCTTGCTGTTCGCTCTATAGAAATTCCCATCTTAAGAGACCACAAGACGATGTTTTGCGGGTTCGATTGAATTCCCTGAATATATGGTTAATAATTGGTCTATCTATGGGATTTCTGATGGTTCAATTGAAATGGCTGGGTAGGGCTTTTTTCGGGATGTATTAGCTAAGCTAACAAGCCGTATTTGCCAGCTATTTATGTAGGCTAGCTTGTCAGTAAAATTGCATTGAGTTCATGAGCATATTAAAATGTGTATTAGAAAGTAAATAATATATGTTAAAGCCACGTATGGCAGTTTAGTGTAGAAGCATGTTTTGCTTGATTTGTAGAAATTGTCTGCACATCCTGACAGCAATGAATAAATCAAATCTTCTGACAAAATAAAGAAAAATTGGTATCTGTGGCTGTTGCACGCTTTAAAAGGTCCCATGGCATGAAAAATTCACTTCATGAGGTTTTCTAACATTAATATGAGTTCCCCTAGCCTGCCTTTGTCCCCCAGTAAAATATGGAGTTAGGTGTAAAACAAGCTCTAGGTATCCTGCTCTGCCTTTGAAAAAACAGAGCTCAGACGCGAATTTTCAGCAACAGAGGCGGCAGGTGACGGGGCAGCGGGGCTCTGGCGGGAGACCATCGACGTCAAGAATCGCGGTAAACAATCCCTTTCTCCTCCATTTCGCAGTTCTGCCCGCTGCCCGCTGCCCTCTACCAAGGCACCACCGCCATGAGGAACCACGCCCGCTGCCGAGGCGGTGGTGCCGAGGCGATGTTGCAGAGACAGCAGGCAGCGGGGCTCCGGCGGGAGACAATCGCGGTCAACAATCCCTTTCTCCTCCATGTCGCGGTTCAGTCTACTTCAGATTGATTTGGAAGTGGAAGAACCAGAGACGTCAGAGAACCCGACGCAGTCGTTTGAGATTCATGATATCGTCTGGAGGTGCACACAGCTTTTGGGTGTGATAATATATATTATATGATATAGATATCTATGTATAATATGATATTAATTAGATACAGAGCTCCAGGACTCCTGCCGGAGCGCCCAGAGTGTTCGAGAATATTTACAGAACACGGCCAAAAGCTGTGTGCGCCTCGCCATTGCGATACATCCATGGTGAACACGAGAGCATGGTACCGTGGCCGCAAGCTGCCTAGGGCCACACCCCCACCCTGCACCTTGACCCGCCTCTAAAAAAACATCACGTTTGTGGATAGCTCATTGTGGGACTGGCTCGTAGTGGCTGTAATTCTGCACCGCTGAATTTCTTGAATGTCTTCAAGTACTGTATTAGGGGCTCACTAACAGCTATATAAAAGCATTCATAAAGTAGCATGACATGGGACCTTTAATGATTGTTCAATCATTTAATTTGGCCCAAATTAAATGATTGGATGGTCTACCTGTCTGTCTGTCTGCTTACCTGCTTACCTGCAGGCATTCTGGCCATCCACTCATTGAACATGGATGTCTTCCCCTAGCAATGAGCAAGCTAGTCATGTGTTTTTGACGGATTCAGTGGCTTCTGAGGGGGACCAGAAGTGAGGGGTGCGATGGCTTGTTTCTCCAAAATGCCTGCCCTAGCTCTAATCAACAACTGGGTGTTTTTCCATGAGCTACAAACAGCCACATAATCACTCTGGTGGCTCAGAAACGGCTTTGATTCATATTGAATTTGTTAACATGTGATGGTTTCGACATATTTTATGTCCGTCCGATTTAAGGACTATTGGACAATTTAGCTGTGATAGTTAATAATTATCAGGGAGTAAACATTAATATATCTCAGACATAGCTCAGGGTGTTGATGAAAGGCTTGTGCTCTTATTCCAGTCCCACAGTGTCATTACCGTGATGACGTCGCCGGCCTTGATGTTGAGGCTGGTCAGGTCGTAGTTGTTGCAGTAGTCCTTCACCGCCCGAACCTGAAGAGATGCTGACGCATCTAGGAGAGGGAGGGGGAGCGAGAGAGGGCGGGGGTGGAGAGAGAGAGAGAGGAGGAGAGGGAGGGAGGTGAGTTGGAGGGGGGGAGAGCGCGGGGGAGGGAGATGGTGAGGGAGAGAGAGAGAGAGAGAGAGAGAGAGAGAGAGAGAGAGAGAGAGAGAGAGAGAGAGAGAGAGAGAGAGAGAGAGAGAGAGAGAGAGAGAGAGAGAGAGAGGAGAGGGAGGGAAGAGAGAGTGGGAGGCAGTGGAAGAGACAAAGAGGCCGAAACAGAGAGACAGAGCGAGGGAGGGGGAGATAGCAGACCGGTTCAGACGAATAAACAACTTAAGCAGAGAGATTGGTAATAATGATCCATCCATCTGTCCATTCACCCATCACTCATCCGTCCATCCAACTAGCCACTACTCATCCATCCACCCATTCATCAATCTATCATCGCGTGTCAATGTCCTATCGTGTTTCCATTTCATTCAACCATCCAGCCATCCCTGTTACCACTATTCATCCATTCATCACACATCCATCCATCCATCCATCACCCATTTGTCCGGTCGTCCATCCGTCCACCCACCCATCCGCCCATCCATGGGTACAGTGCTACCTCTGAGCAGCTGTTTGATCTCTCTGCTGGCCTGTGTAGCAGTGAACTGGTAGACAATGTCCAAGGCAGTCTGGCTGTATGTGTTCCTCACTGCTGCGTTGATGCCGCTCTGTGCGGTCCAAAAAGATACACAGTCACTGCAGATACTTTAAGGGTCAATATACCTGGGATTTGGAAACATGTTTATGTAGGTTGTGGGACACAGTATGGCAGGATAGACTTTGGTAGTAAAGTAAATTAGGGTGGAATCAAACCCAATATCTACGGTCTACTTGTAGGCTTCCTTGACCAAGATGCCCTTACTCCTCCCTGATCCTTAATGATCTGCACGTGGAGTAATCGGAAGGATCAAGGAGTCTTAAGAATACTGTTCTTTTTAAGCAACTTCAGAATCTGTTAAGTAAAAAAGTTAGTTTTCAAATTTCCAGAGAAGATGAAGATATTCTTAATAGTATCATCTTTACATGATTAACTATTCAAGAGCTAGCTATCTTGGTCCATGGAACCCACGTCTGTGGCCAGCATAAGTGGTGTCACACTACCATAGACTATAGATTTTAGGAAACTGATCTTGTCCCTTCTGTGGTTGCGGGTAAATTAGGTGTTGCAGTTCCACTCACGTCCAGCAGGAGTCTCACTGCCTCCGTCTTTCCACAGAGTGCAGCTTCATGCAGCGCAGTGCCCGCCTTGGTTTGTCTGTTGATGTCAATCCCGGCCTGGATCAGCAGCCTGGAGGGGTGGGTGTGGATGGAGGTAAGACAGAGGAGAGGAGGAGAGAGGGAATTATAGTAGAGGAGGTAATATGAGAGGAAAGGAGAGAAGTGGATAGGAGATAAGCGGAGAACAGTGGAGAGGAAAGGAGAAGGGAGGAGTGGAGAGGAGAGGAGAAGACAAGACAAGACAGGCAAGACAGGACAGGAGAGGAGAGGGGAGGAGAAGAGAAGGAAGGGAAGTGGAAGAGAGGCGAGGAAGGGAAAGGATTTGACAAGAAGAGAGAGGAGCATATAGGAGGGGAGAGGATAGGATAGGAAGAGAGAGGAGAAGAGAGGAGGGGAGATTAGAGGGAAGGATATGGGGGTAGAAAGGAAGTGGATGAGACGATACAAGGGGAATGGAAAAGAGAGGAGGAGGAGGAGGAGGAGGAGGAGGAGGAGGAGGAGGAGGAGGAGGAGGAAAGGAGAGAGAGACAGACGGATGTAAATCAAAACAAAAAGGAGGTGGAGAGCGAGAGCAGAAGTGAAAGATTGAAAGCAGGATGAGAGAGAGAGAGAGAGAGAGAGAGAGAGAGAGAGAGAGAGAGAGAGAGAGAGAGAGAGAGAGAGAGAGAGAGAGAGAGAGAGGAATGGAACGTGAGATGATAAAGAGGGGAACGATTTTCCAAATGAAATGTTGGAGAGCAAGGGAGTGAGAGGGAGCAGAGCAGAGGTGTGACAGAGAGTGGGTGAGAGGGAAAAAGGTGATAAAAGAGGAGCGTGAAAAGGTGTAAAAGGAGAAAGAGGATCATGTTAAAGATGATGACGAAGTGGTGGTAAGAGGGGGTGCAGAACATAAATACTATGAACACAGGGATCCTTGGGTTATACTTTGTAAACTGCGAAATAGTGAAAATAAATTATTAGAAGCACTTCAGAACGCAAACATCAAATAATGATAAGTCAAGACTATTTTCTCAAACGGGATGTCAGGGGCCAACCGTTAAATGTGTGTGTGTGTGTGTGTGTGTGTGTGTGTGTGTGTGTGTGTGTGTGTGTGTGTGTGTGTGTGTGTGTGTGTGTGTGTGTGTGTGTGTGTGTGTGTGTGTGTGTGTGTGTGTGTGTGTGTGTGTGAGAGTGTGTGCGTGAGAGATGAGGAGAGTGTGTGCAAGTTTGTGTGTGTGTGCGTGTGTGTGTGGCCAGGTGTAACAGTGGACATTCATCATCAATGTCACCTGTAGAGGGCACTGACAGAGTCCCACCTAACCCCCCAACACAATCCATACACGCACAAACACCCGTATACAAACACACACTTACACACACACACACACACACACACACACACACACACACACACA
>NC_079413.1:9815620-9820620 GCF_026213295.1 Gadus chalcogrammus
CTCCATGCCAATGTATATTAATGGGGGGACACATGCATATTATGAACACAAGTCGATAACGATAATGTAAACAATACTGGAATCAGAGGATGTTTGTTCATGTATTGCTGCATATCATTAAATAGACCCACAGTTGCGGCCACAGGACCACAAATCATGTATGCGTTAAAGGTTCCATGGCATGCCACCAGGTGTGGTGTGATTAGCCGGTACAAGCCGTTTTGGAAATCTGCCCCTTATGACATCACAGGTGGGCGTGTCCACCTAGATGTGTGCTGGATCGATCAGTCTACCAGCCTACCCAGTGGACTGTAGCAAACGTTGCTCATCTGGACACGCCCACCTTTGATGTCATAAGGGGCAGATTTCCAAAACGGCGTGTAGCGGCTAATCACACCACACCTGGAGGCATGCCATGGGACCTTTAAGTTCTCTTTGCCGAAATTGACATGACGGCTCAGTCAGGTTCAAATGCGCTGATGGCTCTTAAAGGTGCTGGGAGATGGCATTGGCTTTTTACAAGAAAAATAAGCGATTTCAGATACACGCACAAACAAAAACACACACAGTCGTAGGCGCACACACATGCACACAAATCTACATACGCATACACACGCAAACACAGCTGATGACAATCAACCACATCTGACTATCATTGACCTCTGGCGATGATGTCATCCCCGGTCCCAGCGATCGAGGAACAAACAGTAAGGACAGAAATCCCTGTGCACCGTCGAAATCACATCACCTCGGAACAAGAACTCCTAGCCAATACCAGGAGGCATTTAGGATATGTCCGGAAGCATTCAGCATCAAACGTAGTTTGGAGTAGAAACAAAGCCAAACCGAGTCATAACCATACATGCAGATTCAGTACCATGCCGATTTTTTTTTGTTGATATAAAACAGGAGACAGGATATAGGATTGAATGGATGATCACACATCGCATCATCTCGAAAATGATGCCCGTTGTTTTCTTCCAGACAGTTGGCAGCTACAAGATGGCCAGGCCTTAAGAGCACCAGAAACACACACGCACGCACGAACGCACGCACGCACGCACGCACGCACGCACGCACGCACGCACGCACGCACGCACGCACGCACGCGCACACACACACACACACACACACACACACACACACACACACACACACACACACACACACACACACACACACACACACACACACACACAAACAAACACTGGCACACCTGCCAGTCTACTTATTGTATTAATGAGGCAGCCAAATAAAGTTGAAAATCCATGAAAAACACGGCTACATGCTTTATCATTACCAATACTAGTTAGCATAGAACTAGATATAATCACAGTAGTGGTATTGGGAAGGTAATGTCACATGCGCAGGCATGGCTTGTGTATATACATGACCATGTTTGTGTTACATGAATATGAATATGTTGTTGAACGCACATCGTACTCTTCATGTGTGTGTGTGTGTGTGATTTTGAGTGTGTGTGTGTGTTTGTGTTTGTGTGTGCGCTTATGTCTCTGTGTGTGTGTGGGCGTGCGTGTGTGTGCGTGTGTGTGTGTGTGTGTGTGTGTGACGTAACCCAGTGTTGCTAAGTGAGGTTGGACATCAACCTAGCAGTCATAACAAACAGTGTGAAACCATAGTTATGGAAAAGACTGCCAGCGGAGACTAATACACACACACATGCACACGCACATGCACACGCACACGCACACACAAACACACAAATGCGGCTGTAATGTTCAACAGCACTCAGGTCAACCAGAGTCTCTATCTCGGCAGCAGACAACACAGCATGCACTGGCTGGTGGTCGACCACATTGCACTGGCCAAGACTCAACAGGCATGACAAACGAGAATTAGAATAGACTAGAGTAGCACAGAGTATGGTATGATAAAATAGAGCCGAACAGAATACAAAGGAAAGGGCAAACTACAGTAGTCGAGTTAAGAAGATAAAAATACAATTGAATATAATATAATATTACATAATAATATATCATATTATTTTATGTAATACATTAAAGAAGATGAGAGCGGAGCACAATATAATAGAATAACATGATTGTGTATCTCCATCCTGAATTTGTTCAGCAGAATAATGAAAGGTCATGAGGTCAAGAAGTGGTATAGAGGGAGATGGTTGCAAGGGAGAATTTAGCCTCATTTAGCCTCAGAACGCACAATTAAAAGGGGAGACTCACTCTCCTTTTCCTGCTTATGTAACTACAATTTGCCGGAGGAGAGGAGATGAGAGGAGAGGATAGATGGGAGGGGAGAGACAATGATAGGAGAGGAGAGGAGATATGAAGAAAAGGGGATAAGAGAAGAAAGGAGAGGAGAGGAGAACACACTATCACAACATACTGCTCCATCTTTATGAATATCTGCTCTCTATTTGTGGTGTGCCTTGGCATCACTTCCTGATTCTCCCTTCCTTTTCGCTTTTGCTCTGTTGCTCCTCTATCTGTTGCTCTTTTACACAGCACAGCCGCACACATACTCGCACGCACGCACGCACGCACGCACGCACACACACACGCACGCACACACACACACACGCACACACACACACACACACACACACAAATATACACCAATATACTGGCCATGGTTTCTTCCTGGTATTCATACCACAAGGGAATAGTCCAAATACATTTCAAGATTTTCACTGAGATGGTGGCTCTGTGTGTCGACTCTCATTCCTTCTGTCTTCATGTTGACTCACCTCAATCACAGCTTACTTTCTATGTCTCCCCCTGCACAGCACAGAATGTCTTTCTCTCTCTCTCTCCCGCTCTCCTTCCCTCTTGCTCTCTCCCACGTGTCTCTCTCTCTCCCTCCCTCCCTTCTCTCTTCCTCCTAATCCTCTCTCTCGCTCTCTCTCTCTCTCTCTCTCCCTCTCTCGCTCTCTCTCTCGCTCTCTCTCTCGCTCTCTCTGACACACACAAACACACACTATCCCTCTCCCTCTCCCCCTCCCTCTCCAGTGGTGGGTTAGGGTTAGGGTTAGAAGGGTTTGAAGAAATTACTCTTCAATGTATCACAGCTGGTTTCTTTAGATTGGACGGTGAATTATTGAAAGAGGAAATCATATGCTTCTGAGGCAGACAGAGAAGGCACATAAAACGACGAGTCGTTCCTTTCCACTACTTCATATAGTATGCTTAAATTTGGCAGTGGGTGCTCAATTTCAATGTCTGGCACTTCTTCCTTTATTGTGTGTTGGCTACAAACGACAAACGTGACAGCGAAATCTGAAGGCTAAACAGAGATATGAGGACAGATTCAAAGTTGGGAGAAACAGCGCCCAAACTGCACGAATCACGATGTGTTCTGATTGGTACACTTGTGGTGCACGCGCACTCATTTGGACACTTTACCGTCTATGGTCACGCATGCATGTCGCGGAAAGGAACGATGAAAGGAACGACAGGTTTTTGGAATGTAGTGGAGGAAAAATTATGAATTTCCCCTGAGAAAGTAGTTAGTAGTAGTAAAAGTATAAAGATGAGTTGAGTAAAAGTATAAAGTCTCACAAAATAATGATACCCAAGTAAAGTACAGACACCCTAAAAAGTTGCTTAAGTACGGTCACAAATTTCTTGTACTTCTTTGCTGTCAACCACTGTCCCTCTCTCACACTCCTCTCTCTGTGTGTCCCGCTTTGTCTCCCTCTCTCACAAACACTTCACCTTGCTCCAACCACTCCTCAGCTTGGCAGCAGGGATGGAAAGTCGTGTGTTGAACCCCCCCCACCACCCCACCCCACACAAATCCTTGATAGATCACTTTCCCTTTCCCCGATTGCATCAGTCTCGCCCCCTCCCTCCCTTCCTCCCTAGCTCTCTCTACCTCGCTTTCTTTCCTTGATTTCTCCTTTCCCGCCATTCTGAGCCCTCCCTCCAGCAAATTGTATCTTCTGTCGTACAGCAGACACTTTTGCTCACAGCATCTTAACAAGTGAGGCTGAGGCCAATCAAGGAATTCAATATTACTGGAGCAAGTACAAAAATCGAAGTGCTGCCTGAGGCAAGTTTGTATAAACAAACCTGACAGAGTGCAGAGTAGCTATCAGAGTGGGGATCAGAATACAAAGTTTGTAGATGTTATTTTTGCATTATTTTTAGCAGTGAGTCAAGTGCTTAACAGGAGTTTGTGCATCACAACAAAGTCATTTTCATTCTAAATTTAACACAAATGCTCATACAACAAAGTGCACAATAGTCCGTTCATGAGATGTCCTCGGAAGAGCGGCATCAAGTCCATGTGACTCCATCTCTCTCTCCTTCACTCTCTCTCTCTCTCTCTCTCTCTCTCTCTCTCTCTCTCTCTCTCTCTCTCTCTCTCTCTCTCTCTCTCTCTCTCTCTCTCTCTCTCTCTCTCTCTCTCTCCCACCCTCTCTAACTCTATTGGTTCCTCAGTTCTATCAATCAATTTATTCTTTCTTGGCTTTTTCTTGCCCTCTGTACTCAGTTGTTATTTTCTGTGTAAACCAAACACAACCTCTTAATGTTTCCGATAATTTCCAAATGAGAAAGTGATATTGCTTCTACTTTGTGTATTCATACAAACTGTATTGAGAAATACCTAAAAATATATATATTGTTTCTATAAATACATCTCTAAAGAGAAATGTCAGTCCAGCAGATAAATATATTAACACCTTACATCATCGAAAAAGGACAGACGCTGCTGTCCTTTAATAAGGGCAGAACATTTCATCATCAAACAAGGACGGAAACTGACATCATCAAATAAGGACAGAAGCTTGCATCCAATTAAGTGAGGACTGAAACCTGCGTTGTCATATATGGTCAGAGTGGGCAAGTGAGAGCTGAATGCTCTGCCAACATCAACAATAACGTCTCTCACTCTGCCAGGAAAAGTCTACGCATCAAGTACTAACACACACATGCGCGCATACACAAATATGCGTGCATGTTTGTGTACACACACACACACACACACACACACACACACACACACACACACACACACAC
>NC_079413.1:9825620-9833120 GCF_026213295.1 Gadus chalcogrammus
TCACGTGGAGGTCTAACAGGGTCTCCTCCTCACCTTGCCCATGCTAGGAGTGACCGCAGGTCTAAGGGGCAGCAAAGGGTGACTAGTTTCCCCCCTCAGAACAACAGAGATACCCCGGTTGAGTCTCTGGGTGGGAGTGGTGGTAGTGTACATATGGAGGCGAGGGGACTGTGATGGTAGGACGGGTGGAGGGGATCATAACCACAGGGCATGATGATGATGATGATGATGATGATGATGATAATGGAGGTGATGATGATGATTAAAATAACTTTTCTGAATACTTAAAGATATTTGACAGAATATAAGGGGGTTAGGGTAAGAACGAAGTCAAAATAACTCCTTAAAAGTCCAAGTAAAAATACGAAGCAAATGTCGATTTTATAAAGTCACAGTTAAAAAAAGAATAAAGCATAGAGGAGTGATTAACGCCAGCGTCTTAACCCAGACTCTCTGAAACAGAGACACTCTCACATATTTTCAAATGAGGACTTTCTCAAATGCAGTCTGTTGAAATGTGATGTCTTGTTAAAAATAGCGATATTTCAATGACCTTATTGTTTTCATTCAAATCATCAATAATGTGACTTCTTTATTTGATTTTGATTTTAGTACCATCGTTGTGTTTGAAGAGCCTAACACTTATATCGGACACAGGCCTTCATCCTCAACCGTTGCCCAGACGGAGCTAAACGCATTAACACATCGTGACGTAAGGGTATCTTCTCACCGTCAGGGTTCCTTCTTCCTTCCTCAAAGTGCAGGCTAAGATAGAGGTTAGGTAATCTTG
Organism: Gadus chalcogrammus; assembly: GCF_026213295.1. NCBI lineage: Eukaryota > Metazoa > Chordata > Actinopteri > Gadiformes > Gadidae > Gadus > Gadus chalcogrammus. The sequence goes on from NC_079413.1 coordinate 9,826,411, forward strand.
CTGAAGGATGTATGAATTAGATGAAAGATTTAATTTATTTGAACATTGGGACAGTGGAATACTCTAGCCACTACACTATCCTGCAAGCTTACCTAATCCTCATCATCATGGCCTGCCATCAGGGGCGGCCCCAGCACATTTGGCGCTCTAGGCGAGGGGGGGGGGGGGGGTTTGAAGCGATTGTTGACGGGGGGTGTGAAGCGATTGTGACGGGGGGGGGGGGGGGGGGGGGGTGGGGGTATGAAGCGATTTTGACGGGGGGGGGGGGGGGTATGAAGCAATTGTTGACGGGGGGGGGGGGGGGGGGGGTATGAAGCGATTGTTGACGGGAGGGGGGGGGGGAGGGGGGCGCCCAAAAAATTAAATAATATATATATTTTTTTTTTTTTCGGGCGCATTTTATATTTTGCGCTCCCCCTCTAGATGGCGCTCTAGGCGGCCGCCTGACCCGCCTGTAGGGAAGGCCGCCCCTGCCTGCCATGCTGGTTCCTCCAGTATGCTACAGCATAGTGGCAGGGATAGTGGAAGGTATGTGGTTAGACCTGAGGTACGGCGGCAGTAAAAGTCTCAGTGCCATGCCGATGGTTACCTAGCAACAGCCTCCGTAGCCGCCATCAAGGTTATCTCCCCGATGGCTGACATTCGCACAAACACACACACACACACACACACACACACACACACACACACACACACACACACACACACACACACACACACAAACACACACACACACACACACACACACACACACGTATATATAATATACCACACACACAGGCTCATTAATACACTAACACACACACACACACACACACACACACACACACACACACACACACACACACACACACACACACACACACACACACACACACACACACACACACACACACACACACACACAGACACACACACACACAGTCACACACATGCAAAGACATAGAAACGTATGCATTCATATATTCATTCACCCTCAGACAAACACACATACATGTGTGTACACACAGAGAGAAACTCACACATACACAAAGGTTCATGAAGACACACACAACAGATACAACCGGGGTTTGCTGCTTGTGTTTAGACAATTTCATCTGTTGTTTTGTTTTTTCTTAAACAATCTTATTTCCGACCTGTCTTTGTTTTTTTCAATGCTAACGCTATGTAAATATCAGCACAGACGCTAAATTAGCGTCTGTGCTGACCCAGTTAAGGTGGCATCAAGTTTTGGACCCCAAAGCATGGGGTACATCCGCTGGTGACCTTTCAATCGAAAGGTCTTGCTTTCGGCAGATGCTCTGGGCGGGGAACAACAAGCTATTCCTGTCATCCACCATGCCGTGATACACCCGGGAAATACCTCATGTTATTGGTGTCTTCCAGTGCTGGGGGTAAAGATTTAAACGTATGGTTAGATTTTGAAGCAGTTAATAGTAGTTAAGTTGATAATTATGATGAAATATGTGCTTAGCATTACTGTGTTCATCTAATTTGAGGCAATAGGACGAATAGCGACCCAAGTTTGAGAACAACCTGCTGGCCTATTCTACACATCATTCCCTCTCAACTCAACTCACATTCCATCTTCCCGCCTCTTACTAGTTACATATAAAAATAATAATCCTACAATTTTTCAAAATAGGATCGAAAGATATACAAATATATGGTGTTTATATTGTTAGTGATAGGAATTTAAATGCTAATTTTAAACTGATACCATCAGCCTTGAAATGACCATGTACACTGTAAAGACCCTAATTTGGACCGTTGAGATTGTCACAGATTGACAATTGACAATTTGCATTCAGAATATAAAATTGATATTACATCAATATTTAATCTCCCTAGTTCAGCGAAGAGGGTCTATGTGGAGTACCTGAATTGAATGAAGCATTGTCCATTAAGTATTCCTACTAACATCCTTATGGCACTACTTACAGAACCTCTTGCTCTGACCTCCCTGTGGATAAGGCCAAGTGAATTTTCCTTTGGGATAAGGATTATTTTTAATATCAAATCCGGGTCATTTTTTTTTTTCAATTAAACCGTTCATGAGAAAATGAGCGTGTACACTTCCAGGAATAATAAATTATTTTTTGTCTGGTTTTCTATGTTTGGAGCTGATCTGTGTATTGTATAGCAGCATATGATTTACAATGTTTATTCTGGCTGTTTGTGGTGTATTTTCCCCTTAGTTTTTGCAGGTAATACCCCTTGGATGTTTTTCTTGTATGATTACTGTTTATATATAAGCAGGAAACATTATTTTGTTATCATGCATTATTATATGCATTTTTCTTTTCTTTTTTTCAACTATAGGCCTACTTACAGCTCAGTTTGCTTGGTCATTGTGATTGTCATTGTGACCTCTGAACAGGCACTGAACAGGCAATAATCCATTCTATAGTAACAATGTAGGCTGAAACTGAGTCACATTTTGGACGATATACATGCTGATTTTGCAATACTGAGCTAATTCCATTACCCCATGAAGAATAGCTCCTTTTTTTGCTACAGCTGCAGTTCTGTGACTCCAGACACATATATTAAGGCAACTAATCATCAACTTGATTTAGTTTTACGATGGCATAGACTACACTGTTATAATTTACAGTGGAAGCCATTTGGAAAAGATTTATAGATTTGACTGTGATGGAAAAGTAGATTTGCTGGTAAGAATTTGGAGTAGAGGTAAACTGATTGAGGCACCCACATGCCTCAATTGCCATAGAAACCAACCCAAATCAGCTTTACAGTCAATAAGTTAAGTGTTCTTAACTCATGCTCAGAACTACATTTCCATTTATCTTAGCTTCTGTATTATGTTGTCAAAACATGGTGTTAGAGCTTGCATCTTTCAAACCCCACCAATTGATCAAAATTGGAGTAGCTGCAAAAATAAGTTACAGCGCTTTGAGCTAGTATCAAATCAATTGTACTCTCTCAGTTCAAACTCCCGTCCTCTATCAAGTTGTTCCTAAACTCCCCAATTTCACAATCATGGAATGCCATTTGGCTAAGCTAGTGGGCGGGGCTTATAATTACCCAACCTCCTGGTTGGCAGAGCAGTTTTTATGAGTCACGTTATATGTCCTTCACAGACGTCTGCTTGTTCTCCTCCCCCGCGGCCATGATACAACATAAAACACTGCACTGGTACCTTGTGTGGATGTGTGTGTTGTGTTCTCTACTGCCTGTGTGAATGTGTCTGTCAGGTGCATTGTTAATGTGTGAACTGCATGTGCAAATACAGCATGGCACATGAGAGGATTTTTTTATGTTATCATCTGGTTTGTTATCTTCATGTCCTCCTTTTACCAACCGACGGTCTGTAACCGACGGACCCTCCTCTGACGCTAGACTGACGCTTAGAGCAATGTGTGATTGTTTAAATACGTGAGTGACGATTGGGTTTCCAGATAAATTTGGAGTGTGCCAAGATGTAAGGTTTTAGCTGCTGAGGGCCTAAGCTTGTGTTTGTCTGACATGAAAAAACACACAGACACACACAAGCAAACACACGCTCAAAAACACACACACACACCACCACACACACACACACAAGCAAACACACGCTCAAAAACACACACACACACACACCCACACAAACACACACACGCACACACACACACACACACACACACACACAGACACACAAACACACAGACACAAACACACACACACACACACACTCACACACACACACACACACACACACACACACACACACACACACACACACACACACACACACACACACACACACACACACACACACACACACACACACACACACACACACACACACACACACACACACAATCACACAAAAAAGGATCTAGCAGGGCTGGCGGTGTGGCTAAGCAAGGGACTGTTTGCTAAATAGGATCTTGTTAGCGACAGCTTAAACAGTTTCATCAAACTGCTTTAAAGATAAATACTGCTATCACATAGTTAAAACTGCCCTAACCCCTAAAGAAACCTCTAATACAGCTCTGACGGAGGCATAGAAAAAGAGAGAGGGAAAGAGAGAGAGAGAGAGAGAGAGAGAGAGAGAGAGAGAGAGAGAGAGAGAGAGAGAGAGAGAGGGGGAGAGAGAGAGAGAGAGAGAGAGAGAGAGAGAGAGAGAGAGAGAGAGACAGCGAGACAGAGAGAGTGAGAGACGACGAAAGAAGGTTGCATTTTGTTGTGGCTCTGCCTTTGAGCTGGAGCTAGCTCCTAAAAATATGTTAACATTATATAATATATTTTATGTAAAAGCATGCTATGACTTTTAGGTAGGGACATCTGTCTCAAAGCACTGTTGGGACCAGAATATTTAAATCAAAGCCATTTAACACTTGATGACAATATCCCCGCTGGGGCTTCTGTGTGTACTGCTTCCACTGATCACTCATAAATTATGCATTTGTCAAGGAAAATGGATAATATCTAATATGCTAGCTTAGGGTTAGGGTTAGGGTAGCATTGCTGTTTGTCAAAAAGTGAAAGCACTATTGACACATTTTGGCTGTGAGTGACCCGAACCACAACATCAATACGCCCCAGGTTAGGAACCCCATACTGTTTTGGATATTATGTTTCTCAATTTACCTATGTGTAGAATAAGTTTGAACATGCGTATTACCATGTTTAGAAGTATTTGTACTTATTCGCAGTACAGTATGGTATCTTGTGTATTGTATTGGATTGTTTATGATGACTGATGCTGTGTTTGTCTCTGGTCTCCTCTGTTGCTGTGAGTGCCCCAAGGGAAGTCCTATTTATAGACGCACACATGCAGAGAAAAACGCACACAAACGCACCACACACACACAGACACACACACAAACACACACACACACACACACACACACACACACGCAAACGCACACGCACACACACACACACACACACACACACACACAGACACATAGAAGTATGCACATACAAATGTTTTTATGTTTTAACAGGTTTAAACTGAACACGCACGCTGAAGGTGTGCTCTGTGTTGTCTGAATGCTGTTGATTTGCCGGATGGGCTTTATTACACTGTAACATTCACACACACACACAGTCACACACATGTTCCTCATTGGGTGAGCAGGGAAGGCAGGCGTAGGTTGGTGTTTGGGTGGGGGGGGCGGGTGGTAAAGAGAAAAGGACAGGGCAAAAGATTTTCTTTCCATATCCACAGGCTTTGACCAACAACGTTGGATGGTTACAATTAGGCTGATTCTTGTTTAGAGTTACTGAACGATTCACGGGATTCAGGACGTCAGTCTGAGGAATAGTCAGCACTCAGCCTGACTCTGAACCCTTGTGTGTTTGTGTGTGTGTGTGAGTGTGCGTGTCCCTGCACGACAACAACAGTAACAGTAAACACATATGACATTCTTAAGAATAATATTTAAAAAACTAATCTTAGCCAGAGGGCCATATGCTGAAGTAAATTTTTTGTGTAAATGGATAGTGAGAGAGAGATACCCAAAGAGAGGTAAGAATGAAAAAGAAAGATGAGGCTACAGGAGTGGAGAAGATAGTGGAGTGGAGAAGATATGACGAGGAAAGGAAGAGAGGAAAGGAGAGGCCATATTTGAGTTTAAAGTTGAACAGGGCTGATGCTGAGGTTGAATGAGGGAGAGCAGACTATCACACTATCTCTCTCTCTCTCTCTCTCCCGCTCTCTTCCTGTCACCTTCCTCACTCACTCCCTCCTAAATTATTAATTACTTTGCCATCATATTGCTCTCTCTCTCTCTCTCTCTTTCTCTCTCCTCATCTCACCTCAATACACCCACCTCAACCTCTTCCAACCTTTCCACACAGCCTGATGAAAACAGATGTATCTCATGCTCTTGGTGGTGGCTACATTCAATTGTAGTTTTGGCTCAGTGCACCAAAAGACAAAGGGAAGTAAAACAGAGAAGATATTAATATTACAGTATGTAGTTCCCCTTGTGATCAGAAGAGTCCATTTGTGCTTGAAGAGTATACAGGGTACTTGTAGTGTTTGCACCAGATAACACAACGGTCGTGTCCTAAGAACAGAGTTGCTGACCTTCTGCATAGAGTTTGCCAGAAACTGTGTCTTTACAGTTCTGTGTTTAAAGGGGGTGGGGAGAGAGGAGAGGAGAGGATGAGAGCAGAGGTCAGGAGGAGACGAGAGGAGAGGGGAGAAGAGGAGAGGACAGAACAGCTGTGTCCCAGTTTATAGTTGACCTCTGTTTATATGTCCACCCCTCCGTGTGTATGTCCATCCATCCCTCATTCCGCGCACATCTTCATGTGACCGACAGCATATGGGAGGGTCCAGAGGGTCCGCCTCTAGCCGGGGACACTAAGTGAGCGGTGTCCCTCATGGCGCTGGTGCCTCGGTGGGAATGACAGGCTTAAACAACCCCCCTCCGACGCCCGAGACCTTCACTCCCTGCTTCCCCTGGCCCTTCTCTCCTCTTCTGGATCTTCTCTTGGGTTCCTCACTTCCCCACTGGCCCATTTCTTTGGCCCATCTTCAACATTACAGATTTTCTTCCTGTCATTGTTATTAATAATCGTGTTATGTTAAACTTTTACGTTTTGTTTTGCCCTCCTCTCCACTTCTCCCTTCTCTCCTCTTCCGTTCATCTTCCTTTTATTTTTTTTTACTTTTATTAATAATCATGTCTGTTGTGTTCTTGCCTCTCCTCTACACACATAAACACAAACACACACACACACACAGATGC
>NC_079413.1:9835620-9838120 GCF_026213295.1 Gadus chalcogrammus
AGAAAGAGAGTGAGAGAGAGAGCGGGAGGGAGGGAGAGAGAGAGAGAGAGAGAGAGAGAGAGAGAGAGAGAGAGAGAGAGAGAGAGAGAGAGAGAGAGAGAGAGAGAGAGAGAGAGAGAGAGAGAGAGAGAGAGAGAGAGAGAGATTGAAGAGGTCTGCTTTCATGACAGCATGACAGCAGATGTCTTCCAGGTGCTGTCTTTGGTTAAAATATATTCATAGCAAACATGTGTGTGTGTGTGTGTGTGTGTGTGTGTGTGTGTGTGTGTGTGTGTGTGTGTGTGTGTGTGTGTGTGTGTGTGTGTGTGTGTGTGTGTGTGTGTGTGTGCGTGTGTGTGTGTGTGTGTGTGTGTGTGTGTGTGTGTGTGTGTGTGTGTGTGTGTATCTCTGTGTATGTCTCTGTGAGGTAACAACACAGAAGACTCTTCTAGCAATGGGACATCATGACACAGAACACACAGACTACCTCTCTTACCGCTAAGCCAAATACTTCTGAAGGTGAAGGTGGACATATCTCAAAGGAAGAACTGCATTGTCTCTCATGCGAAGGGCTGTATTTGAGTGGTATCTTACTAAACTGAAAATAGTTGAGTGATTACATTTTGTGGGAGGTATCTCGCTAAATTAGGGCCTAATTACTAGGTCACGACCCCCGCACTAGCAAAACCACGATATATTTATAAATAATAAACAGAACTATGTTTAAGTAATGCCTGGTTGAACGAGAAACTTTTTATATTTTGACCCGAGGCCCGACTCACACATATTTTTACGAGTCACGGAGCACTGTCTAGCCAGGGCAAGTAGATCGTAAGATCTACGAGCTTATAAAATGGAGGATCACCCCGATACTCAAGGACACACTGGCAGTAACCATGACTACGAGGACCAATACAACTTATATCTTCATAATATTAGACTATTGGATGTCTCTTTTGTATCATGGCCATTCAAACACCAGTCACTGAGGAGAAAAACATAAGGTGTCTGTGTGTGTGTGTGTGTGTGTGTGTGTGTGTGTGTGTGTGTGTGTGTGTGTGTGTGTGTGTGTGTGTGTGTGTGTGTGTGTGTGTGTGTGTGTGTGTGTGTGTGTGTGTGTGTGTGTGTGTGTGTGTGTGTGTGTGTGAGGCCAGTTCTCTTATGATATGATGGTGCTATGTTTATGATTTTATGAGGTCAGAATTTTAATAGACCCGATTCATCAGTGTGTATGAGTGTCAGCTTGTGTATGTATTTGTCTTTATGTGTGTGTTTGTGTGAATGTGTATGTGTGTGTGTGTGTGTGTGTGTGTTTGTGTGTGCGTGTGTGTGCGTGCCTGCCTGCAGTGAGAGAGGATAAGTGAAGGGAAGAAAGAGAGAAGGGAGGGAGCAGGAGAGAACTTGTATGATACTGTTACATGGAGAACAATGGCCACTTTGTACCTGAGTCTGTGACTAGTAGAGTCCCTATTATATGGTCAACCAGCACTACTATTCTCTGTCTGTCTGTCTTTCTGTCTGTCTGCCTGCCTGTCTGTCTGCCAGATCGTTTGTCTCTCTGTCTCCCTGTCCCCCTTTCTGACTCGATTCCCTTGCAGACAACAAGTTGAAATACAGGTAGTCCCCCCTGCCCCAAAATAAGACGAACCCCACCCCCAGACGTAGTGCTCCAGGCTTAAACTAAAACAGACCAACAAGCAGCAGAAGCCCCCGTCAGGGTTGGTACTACTGTTGTTTGGTGATGTGATGTTTTGAGCTATGGTCACGATGACCATTGTTTGCGTTTTTCTTAATTTCTGCTTTCTTTCAACATCAAAGAAATATCTTAATATTTAGAATTTTAGTTTAGGTTTAATATGTTTTGAAAGCGGGTTTCGTAGTTTTTTAGAAAAACCTTAGTTATAGTTCAGTCTTTATTAGTTTTAGTCTTTCTTGTAATACAGGGTATCTGTAAGGGGTGAGATCTGAAACTTCCGAAAAAATTTAACATGTACCAAAACTGACACACCCTCCAAAAAAATCGACCAAGATGAAAACTAAATACATTATTTATATAACTTAATTTAATTTGACTTAGTTCTGTACAAACAATTTGAGTTGGTTATCGTAAAAGCCTCAGAGAAAAGCGCTACATAAAACCTAGCTATGTATATTATTATTATTATTATTATTTGTATCTCAGTCAACAACTAAAATAGTTTTTTCGATTCTTATAATAATAAACCTTGGTTGGGATGTGATGTGATGCTATGGCAATCTTTCCAGAGGAAAAAAATAAAAGATTATTATCATGCAAAGACTCAAACAGGTTGCTCCTGCAGAATACACTGAATAGTTTTGGTTTTGATAAAAAAACGAAACGTCAATGTACGAAACCAAACTAAATTACCAAGAACGAAAACAGGGAAATACTAAACCCATCTGTAGTTTTTGCATCGCCTTTTAGACAATGCATAGTCTTCAGTGATCAGCTGGACAGGATTTGAGAGCAGATGGAGAAGGGGAGGAGAGGAGAATAATG
>NC_079413.1:9845620-9848120 GCF_026213295.1 Gadus chalcogrammus
GCCGTAACACAGTTAGGGTAGGAAGAGACATGGGAGACACTGGTGTGGTGACATGAAAGCATGCAAGCATGGAAGAAGGCTGGAAGTAATAATTCCGTCTTGGTATGATAGAGAGCGAAGAGAGGACACAGGAAGCTATAATCTCATAGTTTTCTGTAACAGATAGCGTGGGGTGAAGTAGAGAGACACAGCAATACAGAGAGACAGACAGACAGATATGGGGGAAAAGGGGGAGGGAGGGAGAGAGAAAACAGATACAGAGAGGGGGGATAGGGGAGACAAATATAGAATGGAGGAAAGAGAGATACAGAGAGGAGAGAGAGGGAAGGGGCAGGGCGAGAGAGGAGAGCGAGGGGGAGACAGGTAGAAAGAGGAAGGAGAGGGGAGAGAGTGGAGAGAGAAGAGTGAGAGATAAAGGGGGAGATGGGAGAGAGAGAGAGGGAGAGAGTGGAGAGAGAAGAGTGAGAGATAAAGGGGGAGATGGGAGAGAGAGAGAGGGAGAGGGTGGAGAGAGAAGAGTGAGAGATAAAGGGGGAGACGGGAGAGAGAGAGAGGGAGAGAGTGGAGAGAGGAGAGTGAGAGATAAAGTGGGAGACGGGGGAGGGAGAGAGGGAGAGAGTGGAGAGAGGAGAGAGAGAGAGGGAGAGAGTGGAGAGAGAAGAGTGAGAGATAAAGTGGGAGACGGGGGAGGGAGAGAGGGAGAGAGTGGAGAGAGGGAAGCGATGGGGGAAATGGGAGAGGAAAGAGAGAACTTTCATCAGCAGGTGCACACACTTATCATTTAGCTGATGAAATAGCAAGTAGGAACAGTTAATCTGCTAGGTCTTTGCCAAGCCTAATGGGTTGACATTTTCTGCCATATGTTTGCGCATAATTACATTCATAATTACTTACACAGATTTGATATACATCAATAACTTTATTGAAAGAATATGCTTGTGTTTATACTTTGCTTAACAGGCCTCACTTGCACGCACACACACACACACACACACACACAGTGTGTGCGCACACACACACACACACACACACACACACACACACACACACACACACACACACACACACACACACACACACACACACACACACACACACACACACACACACACACACACACACACACACACACACACACTAAACAGTGGCTGGGTAATCAAAGCAGTGCCTACAAAAACCTTCAATTGTGGCGAAAACATCCACCCACACAGTCACAACTTGGGGGAAGAAAATTTACTAACACAGACATTAGGTCATGCTCTTGAGAGAATCTTGAGTGACAGCAAACTACTATGGCCAGATGTGCCAGATGTGGCTCCTCCAATCTACTCAATGACTATGTGTGTGTGTGTGTGTGTGTGTGTGTGTGTGTGTGTGTGTGTGTGTGTGTGTGTGTCTGTGTGTGTGTGTATGTGTGTATGTGTGTCTGTGTGTGTCTGTGTGTGTGTGTGTGCGTGCATGTGTGTGTTTTTATCCCTTAGTGCAGGTCAGTATGCACAGACATTTATCTCTCACACCACACATGCCAACAAACACTCACACGCATACACACACAGACACATGTGAGAGCTTTACATTGAGATGAAAGGGCAGCAGAGGTGAGTATGGGCCTGGTGTTAAGAGTGCCCCACTGTGTGACTGACTCAGCGCTCTGTCATTACCTCCTCCATATAGTGTCCTTCACTCCCTGTCTGACCCGCATGCTAAGTCACCAGGCTCACAGTGGGGATGTCTTGTGTTCCTCTCTTACACCAACAGCAGTAATTATGACTACTCTTTGTTTCTCCTGCTTTGGACAACAACTCATATTTGTATTCCACCTTTTTGGGTGGTTTCTTATTGCAAAAGCTTGTCTGTGCTTTCAGTTCAGTGAGTGCTGATGAAAGTAAGGAAAGACTCATCAGTTTGGTCCCATAAGTATTCCAACCTTCTCATGGACAACCGTTATGACGACCCGTGAAAAATAGTTTATAGTCAGATGATTGTGGCTGATGTGATCGGTGTGGTGTGAGCGACTGATCGGAGTTGTGTATGTAGACGCAGATCAGAGTCTGCGAGGTAAAGCTAGTCTGTCTGGAGATTAAATTGTTTAATGCCTGGAGGAGAGGAGAGGAGAGGAGAGGAGAGGAGAGGAGAGGAGAGGAGAGGAGAGGAGAGGAGAGGAGAGGAGAGGAGAGGAGAGGAGAGGAGAGGAGAGGGGAAAGGCGAGAAGGAAAGAGGAGAGGAGAAGAGGGGAGATAAGGGGAGAGGAGAGGAGAGTAGATCAAAGGAAAGGAAAGAAGGGAAGAGGAGAGGAAAGGAGCAGTGGGGAGAGGAGAGGGTGAGGGGGGGAGGGGGAGAGGAGGGGCCTAGGCAAGGATGAGCGGATGAAGGAAGGAGGGGAGGATGAGGAGAGGTTGAGAGGATGAGGAGAGGAGGGGCGGAAGGGATGAGGTGTGGGGGAGAGGAGAGGAAAGGATGCGAAAGGCGGAGCTTCGGGGAAGCATAATGTTTCAAAAAG